>NC_059221.1:49297751-49440251 GCF_020615455.1 Coregonus clupeaformis | reverse complement strand
TCTCACAGACCTGTAACTTCTTCTTTAAGAGGCTCCTCTGTCCTCCACTCGTTACCTGTATTAATGGCACCTGTTTGAACTTGTTATCAGTATAAAAGACACCTGTCCACAACCTCAAACAGTCACACTCCAAACTCCACTATTGCCAAGACCAAAGAGCTGTCAAAGGACACCAGAAACAAAATTGTAGACCTGCACCAGGCTGGGAAGACTGAATCTGCAATAGGTAAGCAGCTTGGTTTGAAGAAATCAACTGTGGGAGCAATTATTAGGAAATGGAAGACATACAAGACCACTGATAATCTCCCTCGATCTGGGGCTCCACATAAGATCTCACCCCGTGGGGTCAAAAATGATCACAAGAACGGTGAGCAAAAATCCCAGAACCACACGGGGGGACCTAGTGAATGACCTGCAGAGAGCTGGGACCAAAGTAACAAAGCCTACCATCAGTAACACACTACGCCGCCAGGGACTCAAATCCTGCAGTGCTAGACGTGTCCCCCTGCTTAAGCCAGTACATGTCCAGGCCCGTCTGAAGTTTGCTAGAGTGCATTTGGATGATCCAGAAGAGGATTGGGAGAATGTCATATGGTCAGATGAAACCAAAATAGAACTTTTTGGTAAAAACTCAACTCGTCGTGTTTGGAGGACAAAGAATGCTGAGTTGCATCCAAAGAACACCATACCTACTGTGAAGCATGGGGGTGGAAACATCATGCTTTGGGGCTGTTTTTCTGCAAAGGGACCAGGACGACTGATCCGTGTAAAGGAAAGAATGAATGGGGCCATGTATCGTGAGATTTTGAGTGAAAACCTCCTTCCATCAGCAAGGGCATTGAAGATGAAACGTGGCTGGGTCTTTCAGCATGACAATGATCCCAAACACACCGCCCGGGCAACGAAGGAGTGGCTTCGTAAGAAGCATTTCAAGGTCCTGGAGTGGCCTAGCCAGTCTCCAGATCTCAACCCCATAGAAAATCTTTGGAGGGAGTTGAAAGTCCGTGTTGCCCAGCGACAGCCCCAAAACATCACTGCTCTAGAGGAGATCTGCATGGAGGAATGGGCCAAAATACCAGCAACAGTGTGTGAAAACCTTGTGAAGACTTACAGAAAACGTTTGACCTGTGTCATTGCCAACAAAGGGTATATAACAAAGTATTGAGAAACTTTTGTTATTGACCAAATACTTATTTTCCACCATAATTTGCTAATAAATTCATTAAAAATCCTACAATGTGATTTTCTGGATTTTTTTTCTCATTTTGTCTGTCATAGTTGACGTGTACCTATGATGAAAATTACAGGCCTCTCTCATCTTTTTAAGTGGGAGAACTTGCACAATTGGTGGCTGACTAAATATTTTTTTCCCCCACTGTACATATCTCTCTTTCTCTCTCTCTTTCCCTCTCTCTCTCTCTCGCTCTCTCTTTCTCTCCCTCTCTCTCTTTCTCTCTCTTACACTCTCTCTCCCTCTTTCTCTCTCTCATACTCTCTCTCTCCCCCATCTCTCTCTCTCTCTCTCTCTCTCTCTCTCTCTCTCTCTCTCTCTCTCTCTCTCTCTCTTTCTTTCTCTCTCACACAAATACCAATACACTCTCTCTCCCTCTCCCCATCTCTCTCTCTCTTTCTCTCTCTCACACTCTCTCTCTCTCTCTTTCTCTCTCTCTCCCTCTCTCTCCCCCCTCTCTCTCTCCCTCATCTCTCTCTCACACTCTCCCTCTCCCCATCTCTCCCTCTCCCCATCTCTCTCCCCCCCCCCCTCTCTCTCTCTGTTGTAGAACTGTGAGGAGGGGGCAGTGAAGGAGCTGCTGCTGAAAGGACAGAAGCTACAGAGGAGAGTTCCAGACCAGGACAAGAAAGAAGAGATCAGAATCAAACACAATCAGCTCAACACCAAATACAACACTGTCATGGTGCAGTACACACTATAGATATATATACATACACACTCCTAGAGTCTTGGAGAAATGACAACAATGACAGAAACATCATTATGTACCATTCTGTCATTACTTCAACTGATTGTGTGTGTGTGTGTGTGTGTGTGTGTGTGTGTGTGTGTGTGTGTGTGTGTGTGTGTGTGTGTGTGTGTGTGTGTGTGTGTGTGTGTGTGTGTGTGTGTGTGTGTAGGACCTACGTGGTGTGAGGAGGAGGAAGGCCCTGGCGATAGCCCCCCAGTGGTACCAGTACCGTAGGAAGACTGATGACCTGCTCCAGTGGCTGGACGACATTGAGAGGAGCGTGGCTGAATTACCTGACCCAGTAGAGGAACAGAGGGTTAAGGTGAAACCCTGTCTCACCCTATCTCTGTCTCTGTCTTTATATCTCACTCTGATCTAGCTGTCTGTCTCTGTCTCTCCCTATCTCTCTTTCTGTCTCTCCCTATCTCTCTTTCTATCTCTGTCTCTCCCTATCTCTCTTTCTATCTCTGTCTCTCCCTATCTCTCTTTCTGTCTCTGTCTCTCCCTATCTCTCTTTCTATCTCTGTCTCTCCCTATCTCTCTTTCTGTCTCTGTCTCTCCCTATCTCTCTTTCTGTCTCTGTCTCTCCCTATCTCTCTTTCTGTCTCTGTCTCTCCCTATCTCTCTTGCTGTCTCTGTCTCTCCCTATCTCTCTTTCTATCTCTGTCTCTCCCTATCTCTCTTTCTGTCTCTGTCTCTCCCTATCTCTCTTTCTATCTCTGTCTCTCCCTATCTCTCTTTCTGTCTCTGTCTCTCCCTATCTCTCTTTCTGTCTCTGTCTCTCCCTATCTCTCTTTCTGTCTCTGTCTCTCCCTATCTCTCTTTCTGTCTCTGTCTCTCCCTATCTCTCTTTCTGTCTCTGTCTCTCCCTATCTCTCTTTCTGTCTCTGTCTCTCCCTATCTCTCTTTCTGTCTCTGTCTCTCACTATCTCTCTTTCTGTCTCTGTCTCTCCCTATCTCTCTTTCTGTCTCTCCCTATCTCTCTTTCTGTCTCTCCCTATCTCTCTTTCTGTCTCTGTCTCTCCCTATCTCTCTTTCTGTCTCTGTCTCTCCCTATCTCTCTTTCTGTCTCTGTCTCTCCCTATCTCTCTTTCTGTCTCTCCCTATCTCTCTTTCTGTCTCTGTCTCTCCCTATCTCTCTTTCTGTCTCTGTCTCTCCCTATCTCTCTTTCTGTCTCTGTCTCTCCCTATCTCTCTTTCTGTCTCTGTCTCTCCCTATCTCTCTTTCTGTCTCTCCCTATCTCTCTTTCTGTCTCTCTTTCTGTCTCTCTCTTTCTGTGTCTGTCTCTCTCTTTCTGTCTCTCTCTTTCTGTCTTTCTCTCTCTTCTCTCTTTCTGTCTCTCTCTTTCTTTCTCTCTCTGTCTTCTCTCTTTCTGTCTCTCTCTTTCTGTCTCTCTTTTCTCCTTTCTTTCTGTCTCTGTCTTTTCCTTTGTGTTTAAGTATGTATTTCTCTGAGTGTAATCTGACAGTGTGTGTCTTTGTTCCAGGTGATCAAAATGACATTCCGCTAAACTGAACTCCTCTTGAGAGTCACCTGTCATTCTCACCTGTACCTGAAACTACCAGAACTAGATGTCTGTCTGTCTCTCTGTCTGTCTTCCAGTCCATCTGTCTGTCTCTCTGTCTTCCAGTGTCTGTCTGTCTTTCCGTCTGTCTGTCTTCCAGTCTTTCTTTCTGTCTCTCTGTCTTCCAGTCTGTCTTTCAGTCTGTCTGTCTTTCTGTCTCTGTCCACTCATTTCACCGCTTCTTTTCTGCCCTGCCCTCTAAGGGAGGGGTTGTACACATTTATTAAAACCTATACCAGAAGAAGACAGACAGACTCTTATTGTGAATCTTCTCTCTCTTCATTTCCCTGATCTAATAAAAAGGGACTCTTATTGTGAATCTTCTCTCTCTTCATTTCCCTGATCTAACTGGAAAGAGTAGATGGTTTCTCCTCTTTCTGAGGGTACCTGAATGATCACTGCCCTGCGTGGAAGAGTGGAAGAGTTTGTGTTTTCCTTATGTGTGTGAGTGAGATCTCTCCCATGTGTGTCTGGTTGCTTTGGTTTCTCCCCTGTATGGCTGGTCTGCTAACTGGGTTTCCTCCAAGGTGTGTGTGTGTGTGTGTGTGTGTGTGTGTGTGTGTGTGTGTGTGTGTGTGTGTGTGTGTGTGTGTGTGTGTGTGTGTGTGTGTGTGTGTGTTTTCCCCCTGGGTGTGACTCAGGCTGGTTTTGTCCCGTCCACCAGGAGATTGGCTCAGAGTTCGATGAGAAGAGTGAGGATCTGAAAGAGGTGCAGGGATTGGCCAAAGAGCTGTCAGACGCAGGGGCGGCCTCGCTGGTGCAGCCCCGCCTCCTCCAGCTCAACACACGCTGGCAGGAGGTGCAGGCTAAATTCACCCCCTACCGCCGACAAAGTGTGAGTTCCCCCTGCCCCGTGCCAACTTGTCCCGTGCCAACCAGGGTTGGGTTTAATTCCATTTAAATCCTGTTCAATTCAGGAAGTACACGGAAATTCCAATTTCCAAATTCTCTTCAATGCTTTTCAATGAGGAACATTTGGAATTGGAATTTGTTTTACTTTCTGAATTGACTGGAATTGAAATGGAATTGACCCCAACCCTGATGCCAATTTACCCCTGCCTGCTAGCTACTAAAGTACCAACTACTAACTATAACCTGCTGCCTCTAACCAGTAGGCTAACCGTGGGATTGAGCTGTCAGTGAAGTCACTAATCCATTAATCAAATAGGAAAGACAAATATCAATCAACTAATATCAGTCAATGAATATCAATCAGTGATTATCAATCAACTTTAAATAAAGGGCTCCTGAATGAGCGTGATGCAAACGCCAGACGTTGAGATGATTTAGTCAACCTGTCTAATCTAGTCCAGTCAGACAGCAGGTATATTCTAGCCCAGTCAGTCAGCAGGTATATTCTAGCCCAGTCAGACAGCAGGTATATTCTAGTCCAGTCAGTCAGCAGGTATATTCTAGTCCAGTCAGTCAGCAGGTATATTCTAGCCCAGTCAGACAGCAGGTATATTCTAGCCCAGTCAGACAGCAGGTATATTCTAGCCCAGTCAGACAGCAGGTATATTCTAGCCCAGTCAGTCAGCAGGTATATTCTAGCCCAGTCAGACAGCAGGTATATTCTAGCCCAGTCAGACAGCAGGTATATTCTAGTCCAGTCAGTCAGCAGGTATATTCTAGCCCAGTCAGACAGCAGGTATATTCTAGCCCAGTCAGACAGCAGGTATATTCTAGTCCAGTCAGTCAGCAGGTATATTCTAGCCCAGTCAGACAGCAGGTATATTCTAGCCCAGTCAGACAGCAGGTATATTCTAGTCCAGTCAGTCAGCAGGTATATTCTAGCCCAGTCAGACAGCAGGTATATTCTAGCCCAGTCAGACAGCAGGTATATTCTAGTCCAGTCAGTCAGCAGGTATATTCTAGCCCAGTCAGACAGCAGGTATATTCTAGTCCAGTCAGTCAGCAGGTATATTCTAGTCCAGTCAGTCAGCAGGTATATTCTAGCCCAGTCAGACAGCAGGTATATTCTAGCCCAGTCAGACAGCAGGTATATTCTAGCCCAGTCAGACAGCAGGTATATTCTAGCCCAGTCAGACAGCAGGTATATTCTAGCCCAGTCAGACAGCAGGTATATTCTAGCCCAGTCAGTCAGCAGGTATATTCTAGTCCAGTCAGTCAGCAGGTATATTCTAGCCCAGTCAGACAGCAGGTATATTCTAGCCCAGTCAGACAGCAGGTATATTCTAGTCCAGTCAGTCAGCAGGTATATTCTAGTCCAGTCAGTCAGCAGGTCTCTCAACAAGGGTCTGTTAACAAGTTATTGAAGGCCCCAGAGCCAAGCCAACTCGATGACATGTACAGGTAGCGAACAGTAGATACATGAGGATGATGACATGTAGCCTTCAGACAGTAGATACATGAGGATGATGACATGTAGCCTTCAGACAGTAGATACATGAGGATGATGACATGTAGCCTTCAGACAGTAGATACATGAGGATGATGACATGTAGCCTTCAGACAGTAGATACATGAGGATGATGACATGTAGCCTTCAGACAGTAGATACATGAGGATGATGACATGTAGCCTTCAGACAGTAGATACATGAGGATGATGACATGTAGCCTTCAGACAGTAGATACATGAGGATGATGACATGTACAGGTAGCCAACAGTAGAAACGTGAGGATGATGACATGTAGCCTTCAGACAGTATTACTGTGGGGAGGAAGAAAGGGGTGTTTTCTAGTTTTCCTCCTCAGTTGCATCATCCAGGTGTTCATCCTTCCATCCTTCCCTCCGTGTGTGAAAAAGCAGCATGTTACACACCTGGCCTCTGATTTGCTGTTCTGTTGTGTTCTGTTTCTGGTTTCCTGCCGCACATCACCCCCACATGTCCTGTCAATCACAGTCACCTGACCCCTGTCTGGAGTCACAACCAATCAATGACCCCCATGTATGTATCTAGTCACCCTGTCACCCAATGAAAACGCACCATACTCAACTGTTCACACAGGACTCCACCCACATGAATACCTGCCTGTGTGGCAGGGATGACGAATTAAAGATTGATTTGGTGTGGAAGAGTATGTTTAGTCATGAGTGTTGGATCATAGGGACGTTTGGCTGTTTTTAAAACATCCGTCCCAAGCATCAGTAGACCACAAAACAACACAAAACCACATATAATGTTGATCCCGGGCTAGATCCCAGGCTATGTCGCAGCCGGCCGTGACCAGGAGACCCATGAGGCGACACACAATTGGCCCAGCGTCTGGGTTAGGGGATGGTTTGTCCGGCCGGGATGTCCTTGTCCCATCGCGCTCTAGTGACTCCTGTGGTGGGCCGGGCGCATGCACGCTGACACGGTCGTGTTTCGGAGGACGCGTGGCTCTCGACCTTCACCTCTCCCAAGTCCGTTGCAGAGTTGCAGCGATGGGACAAGACTGTAACTACCAATTGGATATCACGAAATTGGGGAGAAAAAGGGGTAAAAATAAAAAAAGAAGAAAAGAAAAGAACACAATGCAAAGTCATATTTGGCAAGGCATAAAATATGATCAATAAACACACATGAATGTTATGGTTGCTGTTTAATTTCACGGTACATAAATGACCAAGTATTTACTGTGAAATCCCACTGTGTTTACACGGTATTGACCCATGGATGACTACTGGTCACTCTATCCTCATGACTGAACCTACTCTGCCAGAGCGTAGTTCTAGATCTGTTGGTGCTGTATTGCCAACTGGTTGGAACCAGGCTAACTCTGACATGCTCTAACATACAACGCACGTCTTTGTGCCTCTGAAATCACAACTTGATCGATTTCTGATCATTAACAAACGGGCCGACATAAGAGGTGAGATGGTTATAATGTTGTTGTATTTGGGCCACAAGGTGAGTTGAAGTGCTGTTGTGAAGTCTGGGTACCAGTGTAATATGTGTATGATGAGATTGTTGGATGACTTCCACTGGGTTCAATTAAGAGCAATGCACAAAATATATACATACAGCAAACAGACAAACACAGGGACACAATCAAGCATTTAACTGTACCTTTTACACCTCGCTGTGTTCTGTGCATATGACAAATACACTTTTGAATCGGTCATAAGCCAGTGAGCTAGACTGAGTAACTAACTGTGTTTATGATAGGACGTATTGTACACTACTGACTGGCTCATTAAACTATCTTCTGCTCTGTCTGTCAGACTCTAAATGAACTTTACCGACACCAGTGTCCTCAATCACCTTTCTCCCTGTTCTTCAATATTTACGCGCATTTCTACGTTTACATTATATCAGGTTGTCTGTCCTCCTCTCTCTCTAATTCAACATTTTCTTCAATATTTACTGATATTTAAAGGTTCAATACTCTCAATCTAACCTCTGCATGTTTATCCATTTGATCCCATATCTGTTTTTACAACATGACAGCTGAATCAATATCGGGACAAGGTTGTGAATTTCATTATACAAGTTATATAGCTGCCATGGAAGTGGACATTTTCCAAAGGATTAAAAATTGTTAAAAACATTCATTAAAAAAGAGGTTCTGTGTAACAATGTGATATTCACAGATAAAGTGGCTCGTACGAGTCATCGAAGTAACTAAGAAGAACACTTAAGGACAGGAAAACGAGTTATGAATTACTGTGCAACCGCATTTTATGTTAATGTGCAGAAATGATTGTAAAAACTGGATGAAAATATCTATATTTTTAAAGAGAAATAAAGGTAAAGAGATAGTGAGGGATTAGAGAAGTGTGTGTACTAGAGCACAGCACAGCAATAACAACAAACACTGTCTTGACTGAACCCTCTGTGAAGGTATCTACAGTATGTAGTGGTAGGTAGCCAACCCCCTCTGTGAAGGTATCTACAGTATGTAGTGGTAGGTAGCCTACCCCCTCTGTGAAGGTATCTACAGTATGTAGTGGTAGGTAGCCTACCCCCTCTGTGAAGGTATCTACAGTATGTAGTGGTAGGTAGCCAACCCCCTCTGTGAAGATATCTAAAGTATGTAGTGGTAGGGCCAGGAGGTTTTCCTGACCATGTACAAGAACAACTCCTGACCCCAGTAGCAATATCAACTAATATGGATCTAATAGTAATATATAGCTTTGTGTTTAGTGTTGTTTATATTGTATAGTTTGTGTTGTTCTGAATGAGTTAGGGGTTATTATTTAGTTATAATTGAGCGTGTGTGTATATGTGTGTGTGTGTGTATGTGTGTGTGTGTGTGTGTGTAGGAGTACCTGTCAGAGCTGCAGACCCTGCTGCGTTCTGTCTCTGAGACAGACTTCCAGCTGAACTCTCCTGAGTACTGGCAGGCCGTCTTCTACAACCTACCCCAGCAGGGACAGTGCCTTCAGGTCAGTGTGCGTGTGTGTGTGCGTGTGTGCGTGTGTGTTTGTGTGTGTGTGTGTGTGTGTGTGTGCGTGCGTGTGTGTGTGCGTGCATGTGTGAGTGCACGTGTGTGTTTCATACTGTAGGTTTCAATCTGTTCAACACAACTGTCTTTGTGTGTGCCTGTCCATGTATATGTACATGTGTGTGTGGTTAATGTGTGTGTGTGTGTGTGTTTGTGTGTGTTTGTGTGGTTAATATGTGTGTGTGTATGTGTGTGTGGTTAATGTGTGTTTGTGTGTGTGTTTGTGTGTGGTTAATGTGTGTGTTTGTGTGTGTGGTTAATGTGTGTGTTTGTGTGTGGTTAATGTGTGTGTGTATCTGCCTATGTCCCTGTGTCTCAGGAGGTGAAGGTGAATCTGAAGAACCTCCGCCCCCCTGTAGAGGGCGCTCTAGCCAGGAGAGAGGAGGTGGTGGCCATCGCTACTCCAGCAGAGAGCACCAGGGTCCAGGAGACAGCTCTGCTGCTCAACACCAACTGGGACAAAGTCAACAAGCTGTACCTTGACAGGCTCAGGTACGTACTAGAAATAATGGGAATCTATTGGGGACACACTGGGGTTACTAACTCTGAACAGGAAGAACTGTGTCAACTGGTTGGGACAAACTAGACCAGGGCTGGCCAACCCTCCTCATGGGGAGACACCAGGTTCAAGCTGTTTAACTAGGAGACCAGGGCTGGCCAACCCTCCTCATGGGGAGACACCAGGTTCAAGCTGTTTAACTAGGAGACCAGGGCTGGCCAACCCTCCTCATGGGGAGACACCAGGTTCAAGCTGTTTAACTAGGAGACCAGGGCTGGCCAACCCTCCTCATGGGGAGACACCAGGTTCAAGCTGTTTAACTAGGAGACCAGGGCTGGCCAACCCTCCTCATGGGGAGACACCAGGTTCAAGCTGTTTAACTAGGAGACCAGGGCTGGCCAACCCTCCTCATGGGGAGACACCAGGTTCAAGCTGTTTAACTAGGAGACCAGGGCTGGCCAACCCTCCTCATGGGGAGACACCAGGTTCAAGCTGTTTAACTAGGAGACCAGGGCTGGCCAACCCTCCTCATGGGGAGACACCAGGTTCAAGCTGTTTAACTAGGAGACCAGGGCTGGCCAACCCTCCTCATGGGGAGACACCAGGTTCAAGCTGTTTAACTAGGAGACCAGGGCTGGCCAACCCTCCTCATGGGGAGACACCAGGTTCAAGCTGTTTAACTAGAAGACCAGGGCTGGCCAACCCTCCTCATGGGGAGATACCAGGTTCAAGCTGTTTAACTAGGAGACCAGGGCTGGCCAACCCTCCTCATGGGGAGATACCAGGTTCAAGCTGTTTAACTAGGAGACCAGGGCTGGCCAACCCTCCTCATGGGGAGATACCAGGTTCAAGCTGTTTAACTAGGAGACCAGGGCTGGCCAACCCTCCTCATGGGGAGATACCAGGTTCAAGCTGTTTAACTAGAAGACCAGGGCTGGCCAACCCTCCTCATGGGGAGATACCAGGTTCAAGCTACAGTAACATCATCACTACTAGACTAACTAACTAAGTAGACTTGGACAAGCTACAGTAACATCATCACCACTAGACTAACTAACTAAGTACTTGGACAAGCTACAGTGACATAATCACCACTAGACTAACTAACTAAGTACTTGGACAAGCTACAGTGACATAATCACCACTAGACTAACTAACTAAGTAGACTTGGACCAGCTACAGTGACATCATCACTACTAGTGGTGATTATCCAGGCTCTGTCGTAGCCAGCCACGACCGGGAGACCCATGGGGCGGCGCACAATTGGCCCAGCGTCGTCCAGGGTAGGGGAGGGAATGGCCGGCAGGGATGTAGCTCAGTTGGTAGAGCATGGCGTTTGCAACGCCAGGGTTGTGGGTTCGATTCCCACGGGGGGCCAGTATGAAAATATAAAAATAATGTATGCACTCTCTGGATAAGAGCGTCTGCTAAATGACGTAAATGTAAATGTACTAGACTAACTAAGTAGACTTGGACAAGCTACAGTAACATAATCACCACTAGACTAACTAACTAAGTAGACTTGGACAAGCTACAGTGACATCATCACCACTAGTGTAAATGCACTTAACACAGACTTATGACATCAGGACTATCAGCACAGTGTAGTTTTCACTCCATTGTCACCTCAGCTATCCTGCTGGTTCTATTGTCACCTCTCTTTCTCTCACTGTCTCACTGTTTCTCACATTGACTGTTCTCAGTGGTGTCTCACAGTTGTTTCTGTGTGTGTGTGTCTGCACGTGCATGCTCGTTTGTGCGTGCATGTGTGTGTGAGCAGGCGCTGGGAGGTGTCCAATGCTAAGTGGCTGAAGTTCGTAGCGGACCAGAAGGTGGTTGGTGATTGGTTGAGTGGTGCGGAGACCACTCTGAAGCAGGCGAAGACAGACCCTGCTGGGGCCAGACCACACCTTAAGGTAACTACTGTTCAACAGGAACACAAGCACATCCAACAACTCAACAGATAGATGAAGTGGAATTATACTATTATGTTCAGAAAGGGGAAACTTTATGTTCAAAAAGAGAGACAAGCCCACTGTCTCTGCTTGCGTCCAGGTGCGAGAGTGTGTGTGTTTCGTCTGTCTCCATAGTAACCCAGTGGTCCGAGCAGCCTGAATACGCCTCACGCCACAGCGTGTTGATGAAGGCCATAGCAGAGAATGGGATTATGGGATTACACTGCTGTGCTCGTTAAAGCCCTACGGCTCCACCAATCAGAACAGCCATAGGTTCAGAGGTCCTTGTGGTCCACCAATCAGTGTGTGTGTGTGTGTGTGTGTGTGTGCAGTACCTGTGTGTGTGATCAGATGTTAACTTGTCCAGTCCACTTTTGGAGTACTGTGATCATCACACACAGTCCATCTGTTTAGAGGAGGGCAGAGGGGACAGCAGTGTCTTTAGTGGCAGTCATGTGCCAGTGTTGGGATGGGTGTGGCCTAACTGGTCTTGATGGGCAGGGCAGATCTAAGCTGTTCTGTGTGTGAAGCAGCTTGGCTTTGAAGACACCAGCTGTCTCTAAGGCATACACTCACTGGGACACAGAGAGGTAGACGCACACACACAGGCAAGAATGCAAGGATGCACGCACAAGCACACACACACCTCCTTGAAATGGTGATGGGCGGCCTCTCTCTAAGGAGTCCTTCTTCTTTATTTCTCTCTCTCTCTCTCTCTCTCTCTCTCTCTGTCTCTCTCTCTCTTTCTCCGTCTCTCTCTCTATATATATATCTCTCTCTATCTCTGTCTCTATCTCTCTCTATCTATCTCTCTATCTCTATCTCTCTCTCTCTCTCTCTCTCTCTCTCTCTCTCTCTCTCTCTCTCTCTCTCTCCGTCTCTGTCTCTCTCTTTCTCCGTCTCTCTCTCTCTTTCTCCGTCTCTCTCTCTCTATATATATATATATATCTCTCTATCTCTGTCTCTATCTCTATCTATCTATCTCTCTCTCTCTATCTCTCTCTCTATCTCTCGCTCTCTCGCTATCTCTTTCTCCATCTCTCTCTCTCTCTCTCTCTCTCGCTCTCTCTCTCTCTATCTCTCTCTCTTTCTCCGTCTCTCTCTATATCTCTCTCTCGCTCTCTCTCACTCTCTTTCTCCATCTCTCTATGGAGACAGTCTGCTAACTAACTGCCATCACGTCTCTACAGGCCATGCTATCTATGAGCCATAGAAACCAAATGTTCAGTAATGTGTGTTTCCATACCGTCTGTCTGGCGTGGAAAAGGACAAGGCCACAGACGCGGAACGTGATGACTCATCGTGGCTCTTCATTGGTTGTTGGTTGATCCATTGACCTCCACTATGCTGTTCAATTCAAGCCAATTTACATTAATGTAATACTACGTCAAATCAAATCAAATCAAATCAAATTTTATTGGTCACATGCGCCGAATACAACAGGTGCAGACATTACAGTGAAATGCTTACTTACAGCCCTTAACCAACAGTGCATTTATTTTTAACAAAAAAAGTAAAAATAAAACAACAACAAAAAAAGTGTTGAGAAAAAAGAGCAGAAGTAAAATAAAATAACAGTAGGGAGGCTATATATACAGGGGGGTACCGGTGCAGAGTCAATGTGCGGGGGCACCGGCTAGTTGAGATAGTTGAAGTAATATGTACATGTGGGTAGAGTTAAAGTGACTATGCATAAATAATTAACAGAGTAGCAGCAGCGTAAAAAGGATGGGGTGGGGGGGCAGTGCAAATAGTCCGGGTAGCCATGATTAGCTGTTCAGGAGTCTTATGGCTTGGGGGTAGAAGCTGTTGAGAAGTCTTTTGGACCTAGACTTGGCACTCCGGTACCGCTTGCCGTGCGGTAGCAGGGAGAACAGTCTATGACTAGGGTGGCTGGAGTCTTTGACAATTTTGAGGGCCTTCCTCTGACACCGCCTGGTATAGAGGTCCTGGATGGCAGGAAGCTTGGCCCCAGTGATGTACTGGGCCGTACGCACTACCCTCTGTAGTGCCTTGAGATCGGAGGCCAAGCAGTTGCCATACCAGGCGGTGATGCAACCAGTCAGGATGCTCTCGATGGTGCAGCTGTAGAATTTTTTGAGGATCTGAGGACCCATGCCAAATCTTTTCAGTCTCCTGAGGGGGAATAGGCTTTGTCGTGCCCTCTTCACGACTATCTTGGTGTGTTTGGACCATGATAGTTTGTTGGTGATGTGGACACCAAGGAACTTGAAGCTCTCAACCTGTTCCACTACAGCCCCGTCGATGAGAATGGGGGCGTGCTCAGTCCTCTTTTTTTTCCTGTAGTCCACAATCATCTCCTTTGTCTTGGTCACGTTGAGGGAGAGGTTGTTGTCCTGGCACCACACGGCCAGGTCTCTGACCTCCTCCCTATAGGCTGTCTCATCGTTGTCGGTGATCAGGCCTACCACTGTTGTGTCGTCGGCAAACTTAATGATGGTGTTGGAGTCGTGCCTGGCCCTGCAGTCATGGGTGAACAGAGAGTACAGGAGGGGACTGAGCACGCACCCCTGAGGGGCCCCCGTGTTGAGGATCAGTGTGGCAGATGTGTTGTTACCTACCCTTACCACCTGGGGGCGGCCCGTCAGAAAGTCCTTGCAGGGACTTGGGAGTATGGTCATTGAACAATTAATCATTGAGATATAAAAACATGACATGTTGACAACAGGATGACAACATGATAACATGCTGTGCCAGCTAAGGGGAGAAAACCTGCTCAACTATATCATCCATGAAACAATGAAAAGGTGCTTGTAGCTGATCGTATTAACATGTTGTATGACCTTTGCCCTGTGACCCTGTGGTGTGTCAGGAGCTGCAGGAGAGTGTGGGGGCCCAGGGGGGCGTGGTGGCAGGGCTGAACGCTGCAGGGAAGGAGATCATTGGTCAGAGTACCCAGGAGGACGGAGCTCAGATCAGACTACATCTCAACACCCTCAACACACGCTGGGTCAATATCACCCAGGAGCTGGCAGAGAGGAAGAGGAGGTGTGTTCTCTTGTGTCTGCAGTACCAGTGTGTATGTCTGCACGTCACATCCTGTCCGTCTACACCGTCCTTCTGGACGTCTATATGTCCATTAGCTACAGGATTTTGCTCCAACCAAATGTGTCTTAACTGTTCCCTGAGTGAGTACTCTGTATGTGTGTGTGTGTGTGTGTACTCTATGAGTGTGTGTGTACGGTATTCCTCCTAACTGTTCCCTGTGTGTGTCAGGTCTGCAGAGGCGCGTACTGCAGCGTTGGAGCTGCAAGAGGACATGGGGGAGTTCCTGTCCTGGCTGGATGAGGCTGAGGAGGTAGTGGCCATCCCCCTGACGCCTGGAGACCACCACCAGATGAACGCCACCCTGGAGAAAGTCACGGTATGGTCAGCAACAACAACTAACCCTAACCCTGGAGAATGTCATGATACTGTCAGCAACAACAACTAACCCTAACCCTGGAGAATGTCATGATACTGTCAACATGGGCCAGAGGACATCTCTCACTAGTCTGTCCCCTATCCTAGATTACTGTCCAGAGGACATCTCTCACTAGTCTGTCCCCTATCCTAGATTACTGTCCAGAGGACATCTCTCACTAGTCTGTCCCCTATCCTAGATTACTGTCCAGAGGACATCTCTCACTAGTCTGTCCCCTAGCCTAGATTACTGTCCAGAGGACATCTCTCACTAGTCTGTCCCCTATCCTAGATTACTGTCCAGAGGACATCTCTCACTAGTCTGTCCCCTATCCTAGATTACTGTCCAGAGGACATCTCTCACTAGTCTGTCCCCTATCCTAGATTACTGTCCAGAGGACATCTCTCACTAGTCTGTCCCCTATCCTAGATTACTGTCCAGAGGACATCTCTCACTAGTCTGTCCCCTATCCTAGATTACTGTCCAGAGGACATCTCTCACTAGTCTGTCCCCTATCCTAGATTACTGTCCAGAGGACATCTCTCACTAGTCTGTCCCCTATCCTAGATTACTAGGGACACAGGTTCTAAAGGCCCCCAAAGCTATACCCACCTATGTCCCACTGGCCACATACTTGATCCGTTTTTATTTAATTTATGATCTGTATTTTGTGATTGTCTATGTTCAAACGTGTGTGTGTGTGTGTGTGTGTGTGTGTGTGTGTGTGTGTGTGTTTGCAGGCTCGTGTGTTGGAGCTACCGACCAGGCAGAACAATGTGGATACCATCAACACGAGGACCGGCACCGTACCCCTCCCTGCTGACAAACAGAAAGAAATGAAGATGATCACCACACGCTGGGTTAGGGTTAGTATCCCTTTCTACAGAGGAGGTTCTGACTGTCCTATTTGAAGATGGATAAGATCACATGGATGTTGAACATGAATATTGACTACTGGATGTCTGTGTTTCAACTTGTGTGTATGAGTAGTCTATTGTTTAGCTTCATGTTGGGTTCATGTGGTGAGTTTTTTAGTGTATGATCAAGTGTACTGTATATTCCTCCCTACCATTGGAAATGGCCTTGAAATTCAACTCTTGAATTGGAAACTAAAATGGAGCCCAACTCGGGTCCTCTCCCTCCTCCCTGTAGGAGACCTTTAAACTGTGTGTGTGAGTGGAATGTATCCTGGTTCACATTAGGTTAATCTTTTCCTTCAATACTATATATTCCTGGATGTGCTTTCCTCCTCTCTACCATTGAAAACACTCGGGTCCTTCCTCTCCCTCCTCCCTATAGGTGTCTAAAGACCTGCCTGAGAAGCAGAAGCAGATTGAGAGCCTGCTGAAGGAGCTGTCTCACTTCCAGGACCAGCTGACTTACCTCTCCTCCTGGACCTCAACCACCAGGACCACCCTGGAGAAAGACCCAGACAACGTGGAACCCAAGGTAGACTATCAATCAATCATCCATCCATCTATCAATCAATTTGTCCATCCATCCATGTCTATAGGGACCAAGGTCATGAACCTGAGTGCGAGGCCTATCTAAATCTTTCCTTAAATCTTTGCATCCTTTCTCCACGCCTCCTTCTCAAAACACATTGTAGAAAAAGGTCAATGGTGAGGGACCGTAGACCTACTTCTCTTCCAGCTTGGTGGAAAAGGAGGAGAGAAGATGGGAAGAATCGCTGAAAGACGAATTGAGATTGAGAGTATTTTCATTGTTTTGGATTGTCAGGGATTAACGGTTGGTTTGTGATGTTTCAGCTCATAGATGAAGTCCAGGTCAAGAAGCCTGAGGTGGAGGGGGTGTTGGCTAAGGGCCAGGAGCTGTACAAGGACACGCCTCCCAGCCAACCAGAGAAGGAGAATTACGACAGTCTGAGTGATGATTGGAGGGCCATTCAGGGGCAGATGATAGTACACAGAGAGAGGCTGGCCGTTCTGAGGATCCAGAAAACGACCAGTAAGGAGATGAGGGGTGTGTGTGTGTGTGTGTGTGTGTGTGTGTGTGTGTGTGTGTGTGTGTGTGTGTGTGTGTGTGTGTGTGTGTGTGTGTGTGTGTGTGTGACTGTATGGCTACTGATTGTATTATGCTGCCCTCCAGTTGAGACCCTCCAGGGAGACGCTCCAGCCCTGGCTCAGTTCAACAAGGCCTGGGCAGAGCTCTCTGATTGGCTATCCCTGCTGGATCAGATGGTACAGACACAGAGGGTGACCGTGGCCGACCTGGACGAGATCAACCACATGATCGGCAAGACCAAGGTCAGGGGTCAACCAGTGTGTCACAGAGTGTGAGAGACACTATTTAGCCACTGAGACCCGGGCCTGTATTCATAAAGTCTCAGCGTAGGAGTGCTGATCTAGGATCAATTTGGCCTTTTAGATCATAATGTACAGTGCCCTCCACTATTATTGGCACCCCTGTTTAAGATGTGGTCGAGGACTTCCAAAAATTCTCCTTTTTTTTTAAACAACATAGAACCCAAATGCAAAAAAAGAGAAAAATCCAACATTTTATCTAAGTACATTACTTTGGTGGTAAAAAAAAAAAATCACACATAAAAAATAAGAATACTTGAAATCATGTGTCCCACAATTATTGGCACCCATAACAATTCCGCTGAAAATTTTAATTGATTTTTTTTTAAATATATTTTTCTGTAGTTGCTAAAGTTGGTCAGGGTATCTAGGAACTTTTAATTAGTAATTCATGACTTCCTGTTTCCCTGGGGTATAAATATGACGTGACACAGAGGCCTAATTCTCTTACCCATTTGTCAACATGGCAAAGACAAGAGAACACACCATTCAAGTAAGGCAGATTTGTGTCGACCTTCATAAGTCAGGCAATGGCTACAAGAAAATAGCCACTCGCCCTAACTTGCCCGTATCTACAGTCAGAGGAATCATTAAGAAGTTTAAAACAACTGGAACAGTGACAAACAAGGCTGGAAGAGGTCCCAAGTTTATCTTGCCACAACGCACAGTGAGGAGGATGGTAAGAGAAGGAAAAAAAAGTCCTAAGCTCACTGTCACAGAATTGCATCAAAGAGTGGCATCTTGGGGTCACAAAGTCTCCAAAACAACCATCAGACGCTCTCTACATGCCAACAAGCTGTTTGGGAGGCATGCAAGGAAAAAGCCTTTTCTCACTAACACTCACAAACGTAAACGTCTGGAGTTTGCTAAGCGGCACTGGGACTTCAACTGGGATCGTGTGCTTTGGTCAGATGAGACTAAGATTGAGCTTTTTGGCAACAAACACTCTAAGTGGGTCTGGCGTAAAACAAAAGATGAGTATGCTGAAAAGCACCTCATGCCCACCGTGAAGTATGGTGGAGGATCTGTGATGCTGTGGGCCTGTTTCTCTTCCAAAGGCCCTGGGAACCTTGTTAGGGTGCATGGCATTATGAACGCTTTGAACTACCAGGACATTTTAAATAAAAACCTGATGGCCTCTGCCAGAAAGCTGAAGATGGGTCGTCATTGGGTCTTTCAGCAGGATAATGATCCAAAACATGTGGCAAAATCTACACAAAAATGGTTCAGCAGTCACAAACTCAAGGTCCTCCCATGGCCATCTCAGTCCCCAGACCTCAACCCAATCGAAAACCTGTGGGGTGAGCTAAAGAGGAGAGTGCATAAGAGAGGACCCAGGACACTGGATGATCTAGAAAGATTGTGCAAAGAAGAATGGTCAAAGATCCCTCTCTCTGTGTTCTCCAGTCTTGTGAAATGTTATAGGAGGAGATTAAGTGCTGTCTTGTTGGCAAAAGGGGGTTGTACAAAGTATTAACATCAGGGGTGCCAATAATTGTGGGACACATGATTTCAAGTTTTTTTTTTTTTCTAAATGTGTGATTTATTTTTTTTACACCAAAGTAATGTACTTAAATAAAAGGTTGGATTTTTCTATTTTTTTGCATTTGGGTTCTATGTTGTTTTTAAAAAAATGATGATTTTTGGAAGTCCTCGACCACATCTTAAACAGGGGTGCCAATAATTGTGGAGGGCACTGTATAAGATTACATGAACAGGGGGACCTGATCCCAGATCAGCACTACTACTCTGAGATGCTTTGTGGATACAGGCACTGACCTGGGTCAAATACATGTGTAAAATACTTTTAAATACTTGACATCCAGATATTCATTGAAATGTTCTGTCTCTCTCTTGCTCTCTGTAGGGAGAACTGGGGGACATGGAGCGGCGGCGCCCACAGCTGGAGGGTCAGATGACTGCAGCCCAGAACCTGAAGAACAAGACCAACAACCAGGAGACACGAGCTGCTATCACCGACCGCAGTACGCCAACCACAACCATTACTTACTAACCACAAACGGACCACAAACTATCACCAGTGACCATGATCTGACTACAAACTATCGCCAGTGACCATGATCTGACTACAAACTATCACCAGTGACCATGATCTGACTACAAACTATCACCAATTACATTTTTGTCATTTAGCAGACGCTCTTATCCAGAGTGCATACATTTTCATACTGGTCCCCCGTGGGAATCGAACCCACAACCCTGGCGTTGTAAGCGCCATGCTCTACCAACTGAGCTACAGGGGACTACAAACTGTTATTACTAAACACAAACTCATGAATGACAACATTAATGACCACAAACTACCCATCAGGATGGCCGTGCTAGGGTACATTGATTCAGCTCAGCTGATGACTTAGAAAACGAACTGATTCAGTTGATGACTGAGAAAACGAACTGATTCAGGTGATGACTGGGAAAAACCAACTGATTCAGCTGATGACTGAGAAAACGAACTGATTCAGTTGATGACTGAGAAAACTAACTGATTCAGGTGATGACTGAGAAAATGAACTGATTCAGGTGATGACTGAGAAAAAACGAACTGATTCAGGTGATGACTGAGAAAAAACGAACTGATTCAGTTGATGACTGAGAAAATGAACTGATTCAGTTGATGACTGAGAAAACAAACTGATTCAGCTGATGACTGAGAAAACTAACTGATTCAGGTGATGACTGAGAAAATGAACTGATTCAGGTGATGACTGAGAAAAAACGAACTGATTCAGGTGATGACTGAGAAAAAACGAACTGATTCAGGTGATGACTGAGAAAACCAACTGATGTACTAATAATAATGAATAGTTATTTTGGAGGCAGGGTGATTTGTAGATCAGGCAGTTTGTAGTTGATCTCAAACACATCCTATTCTCTACCTACTCTACTCTCTAACAGTGTGTGTGTGTGTGTGTGTGTGTGTGTGTGTGTGTGTGTGTGTGTGTGTGTGTGTGTGTGTGTGTGTGTAGTTGACAGGTTGCAGACCCACTGGGAGGAGTCACAGGGCAGACTGGCTGATAGACATCAACAGCTACAGAACATGCTGCAGGACTCCTCTGATTGGTTGGACGCCAGGAAGGAGGTGGAACCTCTCGTCAAACAAGCCAATGACAAGCTGGAGTCGTGGCAGGAGATTTCCTACACCATGGATGCTCTGAAGAAGCAAAACACTGACCTCAAGGTTACACACACATGCTCGCACACACACACTCACATACACACATACGCACACATACGCATACATACACTCACACACACACATACACACACACACACTCACTCACTCACACACACACACGCATGCACACATACGCACACACACACTCACATACACACATACGCACACACACAAACACACACACACACACACAAACACACACACTACCTCTCTCTCTCTCTCTTTCTCTCTCTCTCTCACTCTCTCTCTCTCTCGCTCTCTCTCTCTCTCTCTCTCTCACACACACACATACACACACACACACACACAAACACACACACACACACTACCTCTCTCTCTCTCTCTCTCTCTCTCTCTCTCTCTCTCTCTCTCTCTCTCGCTCTCTCTCTCTCTCTCTCTCTCACACACACACACACACACACACACACACACACACACACACATCCACTTGAGCATGTGCAGCACGGAGTGGAGGTGATTCCAGAAAGGTAATATGTGTAAAGCTGTGAGGCGTCTCTCTGAGAAGGACTAGATGAGGACTCCTCATCAGGACAGTAGAACAGCCAAGACAGTAATGGGACTAGAGTGGCTGAATATGACCATATCCTACAGGGCCTGTTATGCTGCCCTGCCAAGCAAAAATACAGGAACTGCTCATAGCGTGGAATTGAGAAACTTTTATCTACCTTGGTTTCACTGTAACCTTATGCAGTTACTGCTAACACGACCCCCATTTTCTCCACACCTCAATACAATAGAGGCAGGATACTTGTCCACATGATTAAGCAGGTATTTAATGGTGCAAAAATGACATTAACTCATTTTCGACCAAATGAGCAGTTACTGTCTTTTTGCTTGGAAGGGCAGTATAGCACTCTGCTCAGCAACGTTTCCAGGAATAATGTTACAGTCCCTGTGTTGTTATGACTCCCTCTAGTCTAGTTAGAGAGAACAACTGATATTAATGTTCTTCCATCCTGGACCTTCATTTGTTGAGTCAGGTGTGTTGTTGCTAGGCTACTACAAAACCTCTAGTAAGATGACTTCCAATCAGAGCCGTATATTGTAGAAGATCTCTGTCTCTACTTCCTCTGGGCCACTAAAGGGTTGTTACTGTACGTCAGGGTGGTGTTCTGTCTTTATCTAGAACTGTTATCAAATGGCTGATTATTGTTTTCTGTGGTCTCAACAGCTGTTTGTGAAGGAGCTGCACCAGTGGCAGGGTCAGGTGGACGTGACCAATAACCTGGCAGGGAAGCTGTTAACCCTTTACACCACTGACCACACACACAAGGTCACACAGATGACAGACGCCATGAACGTTACCTGGGAGCACGTCAACAAACGGTTAGTCAGTCTGTTATTCTGTCAGTCAGTCAGTCAGTTTGTCAACCAGTCAGTTAGTCAGTTATTCAGTCAGTCTGTCAGTCTGTCAGTCAGTCAGTTAGTCAGTCAGCCTGTCAGTCAGTCAGTCAGTCAGTCAGTCAGTTAGTCTGTCAGTCAATTAGTATGTCAGTCAGTCAGTCTGGTATTCTGTCAGTTAGTTAGTCAACCAGTCAGTTAGTCAGTTAGTCAACCAGTCAGTTAGTCAGTTAGTCAACCAGTCAATTAGTCAACCAGTTAGTTAGTCAGTTAGTCAACCAGTCAGTTAGTTGGTCTGTCAATCTATCAGTCAGTCAGTTAGTCAATCAGTTATTCAGTCAGTTAGTCAACCAGTCAGTCAGTTAGTTAGTCAGTCAATCAGTCAGCCATTCAGTCAGTCTGTCAGTCGGTCTGTCAGTCTGTCTGTCAGTCAGTCAGTCAGTCATAATTACGTTTTGGGGTTTTTAGGTTTTGATAAACATTTTTTTACATTAAATGCACTATGCATTATGTGGGTACTGTAACAACACAGAATAAAACAATTAATAAAAGTACCATGATGGTCAACCAGTCAGCCATTCAGTCAGTCTGTCAGTCAGTCAGTCAGTTAGTCAGTTAGTCAACCAGTTAGTCAACCAGTCAGTCAGTTAGTCAACCAGTCAATTAGTCAGTCAGTCTGTTAGTCTGTCAGTCAGTCAGTCAGTCAGTCAGTTAGTCAGTCAACCAGTCAGTCAACCAGTCAGTCAGTTAGTCAGTCAACCAGTCAGTCAGTCAATTAGTCATTCAGTTAGTCAGTCAACCAGTTAGTCAACCAGTCAGTCAGTCAGTCTGCATCAGTCCCACATGCTCCTGAAAGCACTTCAGCATGCTGTCTCTCAGTATACCTGAACACACACACAATGCATTGTACATCTGAATGCACGCACACACATTGACCCTCATGTCAACTCACTGTTAGTTCTACTAAATTTCACCTGACAGGCCACATCATAACACTGATGTATGACCCCAGTTTGCCCTCTGAACTTGTGACCTGTGTGTGTGTGTAGCGTTGCTACCAACAGTTTCTGTGTACCCGTTTCTCTTCTGTGTGTAGTGTTGGGGACCGTGAGGCGGCTCTGTCAGCTGCTCTGAGGCTGCTGCAGCAGTTTTACCTGGATCTGCAGAAGTTCCTTAACTGGCTGACGGAGGCAGAGACCACCTGTAACGTCCTGCTGGACGCATCACACAAGGAGAGGCTGCTGGAAGACCCCGAGGCTGTACGACACCTGCTGGGGCAGTTCCAGGTAAATAATAAATAATAATATGCCATTTAGCAGACGCTTTTATCCAAAGCGACTTACAGTCATGTGCGCATACATGTTTTACGTATGGGTGGTCCCGGGGATCGAACCCACTACCCTGGCGTTACCAGCACCATGCTCTACCAATTGAGCTACAGAGGTACTCACACTCAGTTCATACTGTAGAGTTAGACACCTGCTGGGGCAGTTCCAGGTACTCACACACATTCAGTTCATACTGTAGAGTCAATTCAGAGTCCGTTCATAGAGTCATCTCATAGAATCATCTCTTAGAGTCAGTTCAGAATCAGTTCATAGACTTAGTTGAGAGTCATTTCACAGAGTCAATTCAACAGAGTCAAATTGTTGAGTCATCTTACAGTTCAGTTCAGTCAGCTCAGCTTGAGTGGCATTAGTGTGAACTGTCTCAGGGTGGGGGAGGTGTGAGACCCATCACACTGTGCCAGTACAGTATATGCATGCTGTGTCCTAGAAAGCGGCCAGCAGTCTGACCCAGTCTCTTGTCCTCAGTACCTTCCCCTGTCTGCTCTGTCTGCCCCTCAATACCCGGCTGGTATGACGGGAATGTAGGGGGATGAGACACGGTCCAGACTCCAAGGAGCGGACAAAGACAGGATCCCCCCCCCCACTCACACTGTATTGTGGGTTGTGAAGAGAAAGGTCTGTTCTGAGTTTGGGAGAGGGAACATTTCTGACCCTCTGTGTAGCAGTAGTCGCCCACTTTCTCCGCTCTCTCCCCCAGTGAACAACAGTCGCTGTGTGTCGGACATCAACCAGCCTTCTGAACCTCATTCTATTGGGTCTCTCCCTCTTCCACACACACATATACACGAGCAGACACTCGCACACTCACAGAGGCATAGGGCACTTTGTAGCTCACAGACAAACAACAGAAAGCATATACGCTGGAATGGGTTTGGCGACAGAAGACATGTTTTCTTAGTTGTGTGAAGCGTTGCCTTGAGTGGATAATATGCTGCGCAGGAAAACCTACCATGTACAGGTTAGAGATCACAACTTACTGGTCACTGGGAAGGGTTTTCTGTCCACTACTGAACGTGTCTATGTATTCTTCTGTCTTGTACTGTTAGTCTGTCTCACAGTTGGAGAAAGACAGTTACTTCAGACGTAGTGCTCACTTGAATGAACCATGGTCAGAAATGTTCCATTCAATACAGTAGGCTTTGTTGTTGCTGTATACTGAGTGGACAAAACATTAAGAACACCTGCTCTTTCCATGACACAGACTGACCAGGTAAATCCAGTTGAAATCTATGATCCCTTATTGATGTCAGTCAGTGTAGATGAAGGGGAGGAGACGGGTTAAAGAAGGATTTTTAAGCCTTGAGACAATTGAGACATGGATTATGTATGTGTTCCATTCAGAGGGTAAATGGGCAAGGCAAAATATTTAAGTGCCTTTGAACGGGGTATGGTAGTAGGTGCCAGGTGCACCGTTTTGTGTCAAGAACTGCAACGCTGCTCAGTTTTTCATGCTCAACAGTTTCCCATGTGTATCAAGAATGGTCCACCAACCAAAGGACATCCAGCCAACTTGACACAACTGTGGGAAGCATAGGAGTCAACCTAGGCCAGCATCTCTGTGGAACACTTTTGACACCTTGTAGAGTCCATGTCCCAACGAATTGAGGCTGTTCTTAATGTTTTGTACACTCAGTGTATATTTACAGTCAATTACATTTAAATTCAAATAACTTTATGTTTTCCTTTTGAGGTTGTGTTGTTTTGGTACGTGCATTAAGTCAACGAGGCACATGGGGTTGCTAAGGAGATTCGATGAATGGTTGTTATGTAGTGTTCTATTCTGTGATGTCATTCTGCCGTCTCTTAGATCAAACCTCAGCCACATTACTCTTAGACCTGTAGCATCTGAGGATGACAGTCAGGAAAAAGGAATGGACTAATTATGATCATTATAGAACATTAGATTGAGAGTACACTCTTACAAAAAAGGTTCCAAAAGGGTTCTTCAGGTGTCCCCATAGGAGAACCCTTTTTGTTTACAGGTAGAACCATTTTGGGTTCCATGTAGAACCCTTTTTGGTTCCATGTAGAACCCTCTGTGGAAAGGGTTCTACATGGAACCAAACGAGTTCTGCAAAGGGTTCTCCTATGGGGACAGCCAAATAACCTTTTAGGTTCTAGATAGCACATTATTATTATTTACCCCTTTTTCTCCCCAATTTCGTTATTTCCGATTGGTAGTTACAGTCTTGTCCCATCGCTGCAACTCCCGTACGGACTCGGGAGAGGCGAAGGTCGAGAGCCAAGCGTCCTCCGAAACACGACCCTGCCAAGCCGCACTCCTGCTTCTTGACACACTGCTTGCTTAACCCGGAAGCCAGCCGCACCAATGTGTCGGAGGAAACATCGCACAACTGGCGACCGTGTCAGCGTGCATGCGCCCGGCCCGCCACAGGAGTCGCTAGAGTGTGATGGGACAAGGACATCCCGGCCGGCCAAACCCTCCCCTAACCCGGACGACGCTGGGCCAATTGTGCGTCACCTCATGGGTGTCCCGGTCGCAGCCGGCTGCGACACAGCCCGGGATCGAACCCGTATCTGTAGTGACGCCTCAAGCACTGCAGTGCCTTAGACTGCTGCGCCACTCAGGAATTCCCAGCACCTTTTTTTCTAAGAGTGTATGGTGAGGTGGGAAGCTTTGGTTGGACATTCACCATCATAATATGTATGTACCCAGCTAGGGGAGAATGTACTCAGGTAATACCTGTAAAACCCGTCTCTTTTACCTGCAGCACATTGATGATACTAATGAGAAAGAGGAATGGATTCATTAGGATCATTCTAGAACATTAGGCTGAGAATATGGCTGCTCTGTTTGTCTTCTATAGGAGGACATATCCATCATTATTATAATATGTAGTCATCTAATGGTTCCTTCTATAGGAGGACATGTCCATCATTATTATAATATGTAGATATGAATCTAATGGTTCCTTCTATAGGAGGACATGTCCATCATTATTATAATATGTAGATATGAATCTAATGGTTCCTTCTATAGGAGGACATGTCCATCATTATTATAATATGTAGATATGAATCTAATGGTTCCTTCTATAGGAGGACATATCCATCATTATTATAATATGTAGATATGAAGCTAATGGTTCCTAAGCTTTAATAGGACTAATAATACATGAACTATTGGTCAAAATGCATTGAATTTATTCAGAGAGAGGCATGTACCACAGAACATTCAAATTATTTAGATATCAACTAAAGGTTGGACGTGTGTGTGTGTGTCTGTGTGTGTGTGTGTGTCTGTGTGTGTGTGTGTGTCTGTGTGTGTGTGCATGCTGGGTGTGTGTGTGTGTGTGTGTGTGTGTGTGTGTGTGTGTGTGTGTGTGTGTGTGTGTGTGTGTGTGTGTGTGTGTGTGTGTGTGTGTGTGCATGCTGGGTGTGTGCGCGTGTGTGAGTGAGTGTAGGACCTTCAGGGGGAGATAGATGGCCACACAGAGCTGTACCACTCTCTGGATGAGAATGGTCAGCGTATCCTGACCTCTCTGACCGGCTCAGACGATGCCACGCCCTTACAGAGACGACTGGACAACATGGGCCAGCGCTGGGACGAGCTCCGCAGCAAAACCATGAGTATGAGGTAGACACCAGGCCAGCCCCTTTCTCATGCATGGGGACAAAGGGGTGCAGGTTTTTGCTCCATCCCCGTTGTTACACACCTGATTCAGATAATCAAGGTCCGGATTGAGCATCTAATTACTACAATCATGTGTGTTAGACTGAGTAGGGTTGGAGCAAATGCCTACAGGGGCTCTCTTCACCAGGAGGAAGGGTTGGTCATCCCTGGTCAACAGTCCAGTTTAGATAATAATATCTATGATCCAGTCCAGTTTTGATAGTAAAATCTATGATCCAATCCAGTTTAGATAGTAAAATCTATGATCCAGTCCAGTTTAGATAGTAAAATCTATGATCCAGTCCAGTTTAGATAGTAAAATCTATGATCCAGTCCAGTTTAGATAGTAATATCTATGGTCCAGTCCAGTTTAGATAGTAAAATCTATGATCCAGTCCAGTTTAGATAGTAAAATCTATGATCCAGTCCAGTTTAGATAGTAAAATATATGATCCAGTCCAGTTTAGATAGTAAAATCTATGATCCAGTCCAGTTTAGATAGTAATATCTATGATCCAGTCCAGTTTAGATAGTAAAATCTATGAGCCAGTCCAGTTTAGATAGTAAAATCTATGATCCAGTCCAGTTTAGATAGTAATATCTATGATCCAGTCCAGTTTAGATAGTAAAATCTATGATCCAGTCCAGTTTAGATAATAATATCTACGATCCAGTCCAGTTTTGATAGTAAAATCTATGATCCAATCCAGTTTAGATAGTAAAATCTATGATCCAGTCCAGTTTAGATAGTAAAATCTATGATCCAGTCCAGTTTAGATAGTAAAATCTATGATCCAGTTTAGATAGTAATATCTATGGTCCAGTCCAGTTTAGATAGTAAAATCTATGATCCAGTCCAGTTTAGATAGTAATATCTATGATCCAGTCCAGTTTAGATAGTAAAATCTATGATCCAGTCCAGTTTAGATAATAATATATATGATCCAGTCCAGTTTTGATAGTAAAATCTATGATCCAATCCAGTTTAGATAGTAAAATCTATGATCCAGTCCAGTTTAGATAGTAAAATCTATGATCCAGTCCAGTTTAGATAGTAAAATCTATGATCCAGTCCAGTTTAGATAGTAATATCTATGGTCCAGTCCAGTTTAGATAGTAAAATCTATGATCCAGTCCAGTTTAGATAGTAAAATCTATGATCCAGTCCAGTTTAGATAGTAAAATATATGATCCAGTCCAGTTTAGATAGTAAAATCTATGATCCAGTCCAGTTTAGATAGTAATATCTATGATCCAGTCCAGTTTAGATAGTAAAATCTATGATCCAGTCCAGTTTAGATAGTAAAATCTATGATCCAGTCCAGTTTAGATAGTAATATCTATGATCCAGTCCAGTTTAGATAGTAAAATCTATGATCCAATCCAGTTTAGATAGTAAAATCTATGATCCAGTCCAGTTTAGATAGTAAAATCTATGATCCAGTCCAGTTTAGATAGTAAAATCTATGATCCAGTCCAGTTTAGATAGTAATATCTATGGTCCAGTCCAGTTTAGATAGTAAAATATATGATCCAGTCCAGTTTAGATAGTAAAATCTATGATCCAGTCCAGTTTAGATAGTAAAATATATGATCCAGTCCAGTTTAGATAGTAAAATATATGATCCAGTCCAGTTTAGATAGTAATATCTATGATCCAGTCCAGTTTAGATAGTAAAATCTATGATCCAGTCCAGTTTAGATAGTAAAATCTATGATCCAGTCCAGTTTAGATAGTAAAATCTATGATCCAGTCCAGTTTAGATAGTAATATCTATGATCCAGTCCAGTTTAGATAGTAAAATCTATGATCCAGTCCAGTTTAGATAATAATATCTATGATCCAGTCCAGTTTTGATAGTAAAATCTATGATCCAGTCCAGTTTAGATAGTAATATCTATGATCCAGTCCAGTTTAGATAGTAAAATCTATGATCCAGTCCAGTTTAGATAATAATATCTATGATCCAGTCCAGTTTTGATAGTAAAATCTATGATCCAATCCAGTTTAGATAGTAAAATCTATGATCCAGTCCAGTTTAGATAGTAAAATCTATGATCCAGTCCAGTTTAGATAGTAAAATCTATGATCCAGTCCAGTTTAGATAGTAATATCTATGATCCAGTCCAGTTTAGATAGTAAAATCTATGATCCAGTCCAGTTTAGATAATAATATCTATGATCCAGTCCAGTTTTGATAGTAAAATCTATGATCCAATCCAGTTTAGATAGTAAAATCTATGATCCAGTCCAGTTTAGATAGTAAAATCTATGATCCAGTCCAGTTTAGATAGTAAAATCTATGATCCAGTCCAGTTTAGATAGTAATATCTATGGTCCAGTCCAGTTTAGATAGTAAAATCTATGATCCAGTCCAGTTTAGATAGTAATATCTATGATCCAGTCCAGTTTAGATAGTAAAATCTATGATCCAGTCCAGTTTAGATAATAATATCTATGATACAGTCCAGTTTTGATAGTAAAATCTATGATCCAATCCAGTTTAGATAGTAAAATCTATGATCCAGTCCAGTTTAGATAGTAAAATCTATGATCCAGTCCAGTTTAGATAGTAAAATCTATGATCCAGTCCAGTTTAGATAGTAATATCTATGGTCCAGTCCAGTTTAGATAGTAAAATCTATGATCCAGTCCAGTTTAGATAGTAATATCTATGATCCAGTCCAGTTTAGATAGTAAAATCTATGATCCAGTCCAGTTTAGATAATAATATCTATGATCCAGTCCAGTTTTGATAGTAAAATATATGATCCAATCCAGTTTAGATAGTAAAATCTATGATCCAGTCCAGTTTAGATAGTAAAATCTATGATCCAGTCCAGTTTAGATAGTAAAATCTATGATCCAGTCCAGTTTAGATAGTAATATCTATGGTCCAGTCCAGTTTAGATAGTAATATCTATGGTCCAGTCCAGTTTAGATAGTAAAATCTATGATCCAGTCCAGTTTAGATAGTAAAATATATGATCCAGTCCAGTTTAGATAGTAAAATCTATGATCCAGTCCAGTTTAGATAGTAATATCTATGATCCAGTCCAGTTTAGATAGTAAAATCTATGATCCAGTCCAGTTTAGATAGTAAAATCTATGATCCAGTCCAGTTTAGATAGTAAAATCTATGATCCAGTCCAGTTTAGATAGTAATATCTATGATCCAGTCCAGTTTAGATAGTAAAATCTATGATCCAGTCCAGTTTAGATTGTAAAATCTATGATCCAGTCCAGTTTAGATAGTAATATCTATGATCCAGTCCAGTTTAGATAGTAATATCTATGATCCAGTCCAGTTTAGATAGTAATATCTATGATCCAGTCTTATATCTATGCTTCATTTCTATGTGTATGTTGTAGATCCCACCTGGAAGGGGAGATGGCTCCCTGGAAGCGGATACACATGACCCTCCAGGAGCTGATAGCCTGGCTGCACATGAAGACTGACCTGCTGGAGCAGGAACCCCCTGTAGGGGGCGACATCCCCGCTGTGCAACAACAGCTGGACACACACAGGGTGAGAGAGGAAGACTGGCTGGCTGGGTGGTTAGCTGGTTGGTTGGGTGGTTAGCTGGTTGGTTGGGTGTGTGATCCACTAGTTGGTTGGTTGATAAACTAATTGATGCGTCAGAAATCATAATATCTGATTTATAATGGCATAAGTTGTTCAGTGAGCAGATGAGCCACACTGCAAGTTCACTGCATTATGCAGATGTTAGGACTACACAATATTGGAATGTTTTTGTAATGTATCATCATACTCCTAATGAGGACATCATGCAACATCATTAAGAACTGATGACAGTACCCTGCAACATCATTAAGAACTGATGACAGTACCCTGCAACATCATTAAGAACTGATGACAGTACCCTGCAACATCATTAAGAACTGATGACAGTACCCTGCAACATCATTAAGAACTGATGACAGTACCCTGCAACATCATTAAGAACTGATGACAGTACCCTGCAACATCATTAAGAACTGATGACAGTACCCTGCAACATCATTAAGAACTGATGAGAGTACTCTGTGACATCATTAAGAACTGATGACAGTACTTGCAATATCATTAAGAACTGATGACAGTACTCTGCAACATCATTAAGAACTGATGACAGTACTCTGCAACATCATTAAGAACTGATGACAGTACCCTGCAACATCATTAAGAACTGATGACAGTACCCTGCAACATCATTAAGAACTGATGAGAGTACTCTGTAACATCATTAAGAACTGATGACAGTACTTGCAATATCATTAAGAACTGATGACAGTACTCTGCAACATCATTAAGAACTGATGACAGTACTTGCAATATCATTAAGAACTGATGGCAGTACTCTGCAATATCATTAAGAACTGATGGCAGTACTCTGCAATATCATTAAGAACTGATGACAGTACTCTGCAACATCATTAAGAACTGATGACAGTGCTCTGCAATATCATTAAGAACTGATGACAGTACCCTGCAACATCATTAAGAACTGATGAGAGTACTCTGTAACATCATTAAGAACTGATGACAGTACTTGCAATATCATTAAGAACTGATGACAGTACTCTGCAACATCATTAAGAACTGATGACAGTCCTTGCAATATCATTAAGAACTGATGGCAGTACTCTGCAATATCATTAAGAACTGATGACAGTACTCTGCAACATCATTAAGAACTGATGACAGTACTCTGCAATATCATTAAGAACTGATGACAGTACCATGCAACTTCATTAAGAACTGATGGCAGTACTCTGCAACATCATTAAGAACTGATGACAGTATTCTGCAACATCATTAAGAACTGATGACAGTACCATTCAACATCATTAAGAACTGATGACAGTACTCTGCAACATCATTAAGAACTGATGACAGTACTCCGCAACATCATTAAGAACTGATGACAGTATTCTGCAACATCATTAAGAACTGATGACAGTATTCTGCAACATCATTAAGAACTGATGACAGTATTCTCAACATCATTAAGAACTGAATGTAAAGAATGAATGAGAAGTTCATCTTGTCTGCAGCCAGGTCTGCTATGTATGTGGTCAGTCCAATTATAGTGGATGTTGTAGTGATATAATCTTGTTGACTGGGATTCCTTTCATGTGTTGTTCTGATGCTGGTGTTGTCATGGAGCCTGTGCTTCACACAGTGTGTAGGTGTGTGTGTTTTTACACTAACTCTCTTGCACTGACTCTATACAGACACACTGGACTCTACCCACACACTCACACACACACACACAAACATACACTTTTTTTTTGCACTAACTCTCCTGCACTGACTCTATACAGACACACTGGACTCTACCCACACACTCACACACACACACACTACATACGCCCACACACACATAACATGCACCCACATTTGATCTTATCTTTAACTCTGCATTGTTGGAAAAGGACCAGTAAGTCAGCATTTCACTGTTAGTCTACTGTTGTTTACCAAACATGTGACAATTAACATTTGATTTGATTTGTGTGTGTGTTACAGAGCTTCAGGAGAGATCTGAGGGCCAAGGGCCCGGTGGTTAACGGCGCTCTGGACCAGGTCCAGATCTTCCTGTCTGAACTGCCTGCTGAGAGGGATCCACAGCCTGACCAAAGAGGTGAGTGGGACACACTGTTAGCCCGCTGAACTAAAGCCTAGGTATTCATTGATGGACTTAACACGAGTCTAAGACAAGGTTACACACTGGTATACACAAACAGATACACTCCTCATACTCATGGACACCGACACTCATTTCTACCCACTTATAATCCACGTGCGTCCGCTCATGTAACTGACAACATACAGTGCCGTGAAAAAAGGATTTGCCCCCTTTCTAATTTTCTCCACTTTTGCATATTTGTGATACTGAATGTTATCAGATCTTCAACCAAAACCTAATAGTAGATAAAGAAAACCTGAGTGAACAAATAACACAACGCGTACAGTGAGGGAAAAAAGTATTTGATCCCCTGCTGATTTTGTACGTTTGCCCACTGACAAAGAAATGATCAGTCTATAATTTTAATGGTAGGTTTATTTGAACAGTGAGAGACAGAATAACAACAAAAAAATCCAGAAAAACACATCAAAAATGTTATAAATTGATTTGCATTTTAATGAGGGAAATAAGTATTTGACCCCCTCTCAATCAGAAACATTTCTGGCTCCTAGGTGTCTTTTATACAGGTAACGAGCTGAGATTTGGAGCACACTCTTATCACACGAATCTCAGCTTGTTACCTGTATAAAAGACACCTGTCCACAGAAGCAATCAATCAATCAGATTCCAAACTCTCCACCATGGCCAAGACCAAAGAGCTCTCCAAGGATGTCAGGTACAAGATTGTAGACCTACACATGGCTGGAATGGGCTACAAGACCATCGCCAAGCAGCTTGGTGAGAAGGTGACAACAGTTGGTGTGATTATTTGCAAATGGAAGAAACACAAAAGAACTGTCAATCTCCCTCGGCCTGGGGCTCCATGCAAGATCTCACCTCGTGGAGTTGCAATGGTCATGAGAACGGTGAGGAATCAGCCCAGAACTACATTGGAGGATCTTGTCAATGATCTCAAGGCAGCTGGGACCATAGTCACCAAGAAAACAATTGGTAACACACTACGGCGTGAAGGACTGAAATCCTGCAGCGCCCGCAAGGTCCCCCTGCTCAAGAAAGCACATATACAGGGCCGTCTGAAGTTTGCCAATGAACATCTGAATGATTCAGAGGAGAACTGGGTGAAAGTGTTGTGGTCAGATGAGACCAAAATCGAGCTCTTTGGCATCAACTCAACTCGCCGTGTTTGGAGGAGGAGGAATGCTGCCTATGACCCCAAGAACACCATCCCCACCGTGAAACATGGAGGTGGAAACATTATGCTTTGGGGGTGTTTTTCTGCTAAGGGGACAGGACAACTTCACCGCATCAAAGGGACGATGGACAGGGCCATGTACCGTCAAATCTTGGGTGAGAACCTCCTTCCCTCAGCCAGGGCATTGAAAATGGGTCGTGGATGGGTATTCCAGCATGACAATGACCCAAAACACACGGCCAACGCAACAATGGAGTGGCTCAAGAAGAAGCACATTAAGGTCCTGGAGTGGCCTAGCCAGTCTCCAGACCTTAATCCCATAGAAAATCTGTGGAGGGAGCTGAAGGTTCGAGTTGCCAAACGTCAGCCTTGAAACCTTAATGACTTGGAGAAGATCTGCAAAGAGGAGTGGAACAAAATCCCTCCTGAGATGTGTGCAAACCTGGTGGCCAACTACAAGAAACGTCTGACCTCTGTGATTGCCAACAAGGGTTTTGCCACCAAGTACTAAGTCATGTTTTGCAGAGGGGTCAAATACTAATTTCCCTCATTAAAATGCAAATCAATTTATAACCTTTTTGACATGCATTTTTCTGGATTTTTTTGTTGTTATTCTGTCTCTCACTGTTCTAATAAACCTACCATTAAAATTATAGACTGATCATGTCTTTGTCAGTGGGCAAACGTACAAAATCAGCAGGGGATCAAATACTTTTTTCCCTCACTGTACATACTTATTTCATTTATTTCATAAACAAAGTTATGCAACACCCAATGCCCTTTATGAAAAAGTAATTGCCCCCTTACATTCAATAACTGGTTGTGCCACCTTTAGCTGCAATGACTCCAACTAAACACTTGCTGTAGTTGTTGATCAGTCTCTCACGTTGCTATTGGGATGCTTTGCTGCCTCAGGACCTGGACAACTTGCCTTAATAGAAGGAACCATGAATTCTGCTCTGTATCAGAGAATTCTACAGGAGAATGTCATGCCATCCGTCTGTGAGCTGAAGCGCAGCTGGGTCATGCAGCAAGACAATGATCCAAAACACACAATCAGGTTTACATGAAAATGTATCAAAAGCAACACATTTGAAGTTTTGGGATGACCTAGTCAAAGTCCAGACCTAATCCCAATTGAGGTGTTGTGGCAGGACTTGAAATGAGCCATTCATGCTTGAAAACCCACAAATGTCGCTGAGTTAAAGCGGTTCTGCATGTAAGAGTGGGCCAAAATTCCTCCACAGCGTTGTGAGAGACTGATCAACAACTACAAGAAGCGTTTGGTTGGAGTCATTGCAGCTAAAGGTGGCACAACCAGTTATTGAGTGTAAAGGGGCAATTACTTTTTCACACATGTGAATTGGATGTTTTTTGTTATTTGTAAACTCAGGTTCCCTTTATCTAATATTAGGTTTTGGTTGAAGATCTGATAACATTCAGTATCAAAAATATGCAAAGGTAGAGAAAATCAGAAAGGGGGCAAATACTTTTTCCCAGCCCTGTATCTCAGCTGACTGACATGTTTCCCTGAGTGTGCAGAACTGTACTATCCATCATCTGATTATGACTAAGTTCATAACATCAGCTGACTTGACAGCCAGTTCAGGCTCTATAATCGGCTCATGGGGTTCTGTTTATAAAACAGAGAAACACTAAGCCAAGGAGTTTTATCCCACTACTCCCAACGTTTAGATTTTGGAGGTCTAAGATCTGCATTTTCCAATAAAAGGTGTAGAAATGAGAAGGCACCATGCCCCGCAGTTTCACTTGTGTTCCTTACTAAACAGCCAGCTCCTGTTTGTTCCCTAACACGCTGAGTGTGACCTCTTTACCATAGCAACTGCCTGGCAACCCGTAGTGAGGGAAACTATTCAACTCTAGCTGCTCATTCAATTCAATGGGCTCCAATGTGTTTTCCTCAGGTGTGGGATTATTGTTTTAATAACCATGAACCCTATGATCTAAGTCATGTTTTTAGCCTTTAGTGATGAAGTTGGAAAGGATTTAGGGCTGATCAAGACAATAAAGTAACAAATAACTTTCAAAGAGTAAAAACCCAGAGTTTGAATTTCAAGTATTTTATGAGCTTAGTATAAATTAGGATTGTTGTGTCAGGTCCTTATACGATCTGATAATCAATTCAATCAAGCTTGATCATTCCCTGAGGGGACACAAAAATGATCAAACAATGCTGTTTCTTTCTGTCCTGTCAGACATCAGTCCAGAGGAGCGCGCCCAGAACGTGGGGCGTGTCCTGCGAAAGGAGGCGGAGGATGTGGCGTCAGGGTGGGAGGGGCTTAACGAGGAGGCTGCTGATTGGCAGAAGAGGCTGGAGCTGGCTCTGGATAGGCTGTTGGAGCTTCACAAGGCCCAGGACCAGCTGGAGCTGAGGCTGAGCCAGGCTGAGATGGTGAAGGAGGCCTGGGAGCCTGTTGGAGACCTGCTCATAGACTCACTACCTGAACACATCCACAGGGTCAAGGTGAGAGAGAGAGAGAGAGAGAGAGAGAGACACACATACTGTAGATAATATATACACACACACACACGCACCCACCCTTAACAGATAGAGAGAGTCAAGGTGAGATAGGATAGACATTTTTGTATTCTTTATTCTTCATTTGGATCCCCATTAGCTGATGCCTTAAAGGAATACTTTGGGATTTTGGCAATGAGGCCCTTTATCTACTTCCCCAGGAAGTTAGAGGTAGTTTCGCGAACCAATGCTTACTAGCATTAGCACAATGACTGGAAGTCTATGGGTATCTGCTAGCATGCAAGCAGATACCCATAGACTTCCAGTCATTGCGCTAACGCCAGTTAGCAATTGCGCTAGCGCTACTTAGCAACTTCCTTCAAACCGCACGCAGAGACGCATCTGACTCTGGCAAAGTAGATAAAGGGCCTCATTGCCAAAATCCCAAAGTATCCCTTTAGTGACCGCTAGTCTTCCTGAGGTCAGATGTACACATCTCTCTCTAGCTGATGCCTTAGTGACCGCTAGTCTTCCTGAGGTCAGATGTACACATCTCTCTCTAGCTGATGCCTTAGTGACCGCTAGTCTTCCTGAGGTCAGATGTACACATCTCTCTCTAGCTGATGCCTTAGTGACCGCTAGTCTTCCTGAGGTCAGATGTACACATCTCTCTCTAGCTGATGAAAGTGTATAAGGGGTACAGTGTGTGTTCTCTAGGTAGTGAATGAAGGTACAGTAATTGGTCCGTGGCTCCATCTTCAATGTGTGTGTGTGAGCGTGTTTGCCTGTGTGTGTATGTGTGTGTGTTCTTCACTGCAGGCGTTCCAGGCGGAGATAGCTCCTATCAAAAACGATGTGAGCCACGTCAACAACCTGGCCTCTACCTTCGGCCCTCCGGACCTCGTCCTCTCACAACCCAACCTGGACAGACTGGAGGACCTCAACACACGCTGGAGGATGCTACAGGTACACACACACACACACACACACACACACACACACACACACACACACACACACACACACACACAAACAGACACACAATTCTTTATGAAGACACTGATTGAGCACCCCTGACTGAGTTCCCAAACTTCATGCTTGATATTGAATAAATGTACTTTGTGACCTCATTAAAAATGTTACCTCCAGGAGCATCTGTCCCATCGTCCTCTGAGTCCCAGGTTGTCCTGAGTCTAATACAGAGCCAGTGGTCAGGTTGTCCTGAGTCTAATACAGAGCCAGTGGTCAGGTTGTCCTGAGTCTAATACAGAGCCAGTGGTCAGGTTGTCCTGAGTCTAATACAGAGCCAGTGAGGTCAGGTTGTCCTGAGTCTAATACAGAGCCAGTGAGGTCAGGTTGTCCTGAGTCTAATACAGAGTCAGTGAGGTCAGGTTGTCCTGAGTCTAATACAGAGCCAGTGAGGTCAGGTTGTCCTGAGTCTAATACAGAGCCAGTGAGGTCAGGTTGTCCTGAGTCTAATACAGAGCCAGTGAGGTCAGGTTGTCCTGAGTCTAATACAGAGCCAGTGGTCAGGTTGTCCTGAGTCTAATACAGAGTCAGTGAGGTCAGGTTGTCCTGAGTCTAATACAGAGCCAGTGGTCAGGTTGTCCTGAGTCTAATACAGAGCCAGTGGTCAGGTTGTCCTGAGTCTAATACAGAGCCAGTGGTCAGGTTGTCCTGAGTCTAATACAGAGCCAGTGAGGTCAGGTTGTCCTGAGTCTAATACAGAGCCAGTGGTCAGGTTGTCCTGAGTCTAATACAGAGCCAGTGGTCAGGTTGTCCTGAGTCTAATACAGAGTCAGTGAGGTCAGGTTGTCCTGAGTCTAATACAGAGCCAGTGGTCAGGTTGTCCTGAGTCTAATACAGAGCCAGTGGTCAGGTTGTCCTGAGTCTAATACAGAGTCAGTGAGGTCAGGTTGTCCTGAGTCTAATACAGAGCCAGTGAGGTCAGGTTGTCCTGAGTCTAATACAGAGCCAGTGGTCAGGTTGTCCTGAGTCTAATACAGAGCCAGTGAGGTCAGGTTGTCCTGAGTCTAATACAGAGCCAGTGAGGTCAGGTTGTCCTGAGTCTAATACAGAGCCAGTGGTCAGGTTGTCCTGAGTCTAATACAGAGCCAGTGGTCAGGTTGTCCTGAGTCTAATACAGAGTCAGTGAGGTCAGGTTGTCCTGAGTCTAATACAGAGTCAGTGAGGTCAGGTTGTCCTGAGTCTAATACAGAGCCAGTGGTCAGGTTGTCCTGAGTCTAATACAGAGCCAGTGGTCAGGTTGTCCTGAGTCTAATACAGAGTCAGTGAGGTCAGGTTGTCCTGAGTCTAATACAGAGCCAGTGGTCAGGTTGTCCTGAGTCTAATACAGAGCCAGTGGTCAGGTTGTCCTGAGTCTAATACAGAGCCAGTGGTCAGGTTGTCCTGAGTCTAATACAGAGCCAGTGAGGTCAGGTTGTCCTGAGTCTAATACAGAGCCAGTGAGGTCAGGTTGTCCTGAGTCTAATACAGAGTCAGTGAGGTCAGGTTGTCCTGAGTCTAATACAGAGCCAGTGAGGTCAGGTTGTCCTGAGTCTAATACAGAGCCAGTGAGGTCAGGTTGTCCTGAGTCTAATACAGAGCCAGTGAGGTCAGGTTGTCCTGAGTCTAATACAGAGCCAGTGAGGTCAGGTTGTCCTGAGTCTAATACAGAGCCAGTGGTCAGGTTGTCCTGAGTCTAATACAGAGCCAGTGAGGTCAGGTTGTCCTGAGTCTAATACAGAGCCAGTGAGGTCAGGTTGTCCTGAGTCTAATACAGAGTCAGTGAGGTCAGGTTGTCCTGAGTCTAATACAGAGCCAGTGGTCAGGTTGTCCTGAGTCTAATACAGAGCCAGTGAGGTCAGGTTGTCCTGAGTCTAATACAGAGCCAGTGGTCAGGTTGTCCTGAGTCTAATACAGAGCCAGTGGTCAGGTTGTCCTGAGTCTAATACAGAGCCAGTGAGGTCAGGTTGTCCTGAGTCTAATACAGAGCCAGTGGTCAGGTTGTCCTGAGTCTAATACAGAGCCAGTGAGGTCAGGTTGTCCTGAGTCTAATACAGAGCCAGTGAGGTCAGGTTGTCCTGAGTCTAATACAGAGTCAGTGAGGTCAGGTTGTCCTGAGTCTAATACAGAGCCAGTGAGGTCAGGTTGTCCTGAGTCTAATACAGAGCCAGTGAGGTCAGGTTGTCCTGAGTCTAATACAGAGCCAGTGGTCAGGTTGTCCTGAGTCTAATACAGAGCCAGTGGTCAGGTTGTCCTGAGTCTAATACAGAGCCAGTGGTCAGGTTGTCCTGAGTCTAATACAGAGCCAGTGAGGTCAGGTTGTCCTGAGTCTAATACAGAGCCAGTGAGGTCAGGTTGTCCTGAGTCTAATACAGAGCCAGTGGTCAGGTTGTCCTGAGTCTAATACAGAGCCAGTGGTCAGGTTGTCCTGAGTCTAATACAGAGCCAGTGAGGTCAGGTTGTCCTGAGTCTAATACAGAGCCAGTGAGGTCAGGTTGTCCTGAGTCTAATACAGAGCCAGTGGTCAGGTTGTCCTGAGTCTAATACAGAGCCAGTGGTCAGGTTGTCCTGAGTCTAATACAGAGCCAGTGGTCAGGTTGTCCTGAGTCTAATACAGAGCCAGTGAGGTCAGGTTGTCCTGAGTCTAATACAGAGCCAGTGGTCAGGTTGTCCTGAGTCTAATACAGAGCCAGTGAGGTCAGGTTGTCCTGAGTCTAATACAGAGCCAGTGGTCAGGTTGTCCTGAGTCTAATACAGAGCCAGTGAGGTCAGGTTGTCCTTCCTGCTGACTAAAAGCTTCCATAGACTGTGTACAGTAGCTAACGGGTGATGATGGGAGCACAGTGTGCTGTTATTGTTACCACACCCAATAAGGATCCTGACTGATGCCCTTCCTCCCTCCATGAGACCGCTCTCTCCCTGCCTCCCTCCCTCTCTCCCTCCCTCCCTCCCTGAGACCCCTCTCTCCCTGCCTCCCTTCCTGAGACCCCTCTATCCCTGCCTCCCTCCCTGAGACCCCTCTCTCCCTGCCTCCCTCCCTGAGACCCCTCTCCCTGCCTCCCTCCCTGAGACCCCTCTATCCCTGCCTCCCTCCCTGAGACCCCTCTCTCCCTGCCTCCCTTCCTGAGACCTCTCTCTCCCTGCCTCCCTCCCTGAGACCCCTCTATCCCTGCCTCCCTCCCTGAGACCCCTCTCTCCCTCCCTCCCTCCCTCCCTCCCTCCCTCCCTGAGACTCCTCCCTCCCTGAGACCCCTCTCCCTGCCTCCCTTCCTGAGACCCCTCTATCCCTGCCTCCCTCCCTGAGACCCCTCTCTCCCTCCCTCCCTCCCTCCCTCCCTCCCTGAGACCCCTCTCTCCCTCCCTGAGACCTCTCCCTGCCTCCCTTCCTGAGACCCCTCTCTCCTTTCCTGTCTCTCCCTCTGTCTCTCCCTCCCTCCCTCTCTCCTTCTCTCCCTCCCTGCCTCTCTCCCTCTCTCCCTCTTTCTCTCTCTCCCTGAGACCCCTCTGTGAAGTTGATGACATACAGACAGCTGAGATGAAAGTAGAAGAGGGGGAGATGGAGAGAACAGAGGAGAGATAAAGAGGAGTGTGAAGGAGATGGACACCTGGAGACAGGACCATATGGCAACTCCTACACAGCGTCTCACACACACACACTTGGCACGCACGCACTCGCGCACGTATGAACACACATGAACACACACACACACACACACACACACACACGCGCCAGCTGTTCCTGCTGACACCCATCATGTCTACTGAAGGATGTTGAGGTGACTGGGACCTCACTGACACCATAGCAACAACGCCGTTAGTTTGTCCCACTTTGTTGCTGAGGACAACAGGCCTGTTTACCTAACTGCCCCCTCTTTACGTCCTGAAATGGTCACACACACAAACACAGATCAAGTGTCTGAAAGAAGGGGGTTGATTGGGCTGGGCGCTGCGGTACAGATACCATTCATAATTACTGCTGCAAAACGATCTCAAACAATTTTGACCCCCCATCATCACCAGGTTTCCATGGGAACGTGTAAAAACTCAGGGGGTGGAATGGCGGTGGATGAGTTGGGGGATGTATCTCAGGTAATGGTTCGTTTACAGTAGGACTCGTCATCAGATATCACTCCTCCATTAGACTCCATTAGACCACTGCTATGCCTGTACTTCTATTGGTCCAAACATCTCACAGGCTACCACAGTCCATCTCACACCATCACACACACACACACACACACACACGCACATCACTTGCCTCATACCATAATGCGCTTTACCACCACATATATGCGTGAATGTGTACCCAGTACAACACTGTTATAAACACACACACCAATATTGCCTATGGGATCAAACATGTCATATTTCTTTGGGATAGGATCAATTTGGTGAGCCTCCCCATCTCATCCATAGACACGGTCAGGGTGGTCTGTGCAGAGAGCAGAGTACATTATAGCCAGCCTTAGCTGAACCATAGCTGAAGCCCAGTAGAGTGCTCTGCTCTTAGATAACAGACATGCTTAGTCACAGTCAGTCACCGCCACTGCTTGGCTTCTCCATGACCACAATATGACATTATACCATGCAGCTTTGATCTCTGTCCTCTCTCTGAACAGCTTTGATCATGTACTGTACTCTACTGTGTCTCAGTCCTCTCTCTCTCTGGACAGCTTTGATCATGCACTGTACACTCTTTGAAAAAAAGGGTTCCAAAGGGGTTCTTCGGCTGTCCCCATAGGATAACCCTTTTTGGTTCCAGGTAGAACTATTTTTGGTTCCAGGTAGAACACTTTTGGGTTCCGTGTATAAAGGGTTCTACCTGCAACCAAAAAATGTTATTTAAAGGGCTCTCCTATGGGGACAGCCGAAGAACCCTTTTAGGTTCTAGATAGCAGCGTAGTGTACTGTGTCTCTGTCTGTCCTGTCTCTACCTCTCCCTCTCATATCTCTCTTCTCTACCCAGCTCTGTTTTCCTCCTGTCTCTACCTCTCCCTCTCATATCTCTCTCCTCTACCCAGCTCTGTTTTTCCTCCTGCCTCTCCCTCTCTCATATCTCTCTCCTCTACCCAGCTCTGTTTTCCTCCTGTCTCTACCTCTCTCATATCTCTCTCCTCTACCCAGCTCTGTTTTCCTCCTGTCTCTACCTCTCCCTCCCATATCTCTCTCCTCTACCCAGCTCTGTTTTCCTCCTGTCTCTACCTCTCCCTCTCATATCTCTCTTCTCTACCCAGCTCTGTTTTTCCTCCTGTCTCTACCTCTCCCTCTCATATCTCTCTCCTCTACCCAGCTCTGTTTTTCCTCCTGTCTCTACCTCTCCCTCTCATATCTCTCTCCTCTACCCAGCTCTGTTTTTCCTCCTGTCTCTACCTCTCCCTCTCATATCTCTCTCCTCTACCCAGCTCAGTTTTTTCTCCTGTCTGAATATACCTGTTCTTGTTCCCTGTTCCCTGTGGGATAATGATACACTCTTTTACTCCCCAATCTCTTCCTCCTCTCCCATCTCTCTCCTTTTTTTCTCTCCTCTCTCTGGCTCCTCCTCTCTCTCTCTCTGGCCCCTCCTCTCTCTCTCTGGCTCCTCCTCTCTCTATCTGGCTCCTCCTCTCTCTCTCTGGCTCCTCCTCTCTCTCTCTCTGGCTCCTCCTCTCTCTCTCTCGCTCTGGCTCCTCCTCTCTCTCTCTCTGGCTCCTCCTCTCTCTCTCTCTCTCTGGCTCCTCCTCTCTCTATCTGGCTCCTCCTCTCTCTCTCTCTGGCTTCTCCTCTCTCTCTCTGGCTCCTCTCTTCTCAGATCTCCATCAAAGACCATCTGAAGCAGCTGACAGATGCTCAGAGGGACTTTGGCTCTCTGCAGGGTGAGTTTTTGTCTGTCTCAACTCACACACGCACGCACGCACGCACACACACACACACACACACACACACACACACAAAAACTCTACTGCAACATTAAGACCAGGTCAAAAAGACACACCACAGCTAGATAACGTTGTAGTCCAGTCGGTCAGTAACACATTAGTCCCCAGGGCTGGGATATGGAGTCAGAAGATTACTGTCTTGATTCTGTAAATACATACATGATTCCTTAGTAAATATTGACAGAATATATACAGTGAAGTCAACAGAACCATGCCATATGTCTGGCTGTACATATGTTGAAACAGAAATCCTCTGGGAATGCTTTATCCATGTCATCCCTGACTCTTCTAATCATGTCACTGTCTACAGGTTCTGTTCAAGGTCCATTTGAGCAGGCAGTCTCACCCAATAACGTGCCCTACTACATCAAGTGAGTACTTTGTGTCTAGCTGTAGGTTTACTGCTGTTTGTCTGCTGAGAGTAACACAGCCTAGTAACAATAGTAGTGTCTGCAACTTCAATTCACCAATAACTTCCCCAATAACTTCCCCAATAACTTCCCCAATAACTTCCCCAATAACTTCCCCAATAACTTCACCAATAACTTCCCCAATAACTTCCCCAATAACTTCCCCAATAACTTCACCAATAACTTCACCAATAACTTCCCCAATAACTTCCCCAATAACTTCACCAATAACTTCCCCAATAACTTCCCCAATAACTTCCCCAATAACTTCCCCAATAACTTCCCCAATAACTTCCCCAATAACTTCACCAATAAATTCCCCAATAACTTCACCAATAACTTCACCAATAACTTCCCCAATAACTTCCCCAATAACTTCACCAATAACTTCCCCAATAACTTCACCAATAACCTCCCCAATAACTTCCCCAATAACTTCACCAATAACTTCCCCAATAACTTCACCAATAACTTCACCAATAACTTCCCCAATAACTTCACCAATAACTTCCCCAATAACTTTACCAAGTTATTTGCATGCGGTCCTGTTCTTTTAAGATCATCCCCAGAAAAAGACAGATTTCTATGATAGAGTCCCCTATCAGAACGTTGTGAACTTATTGGTCAACAGTTTTTCTAGGAAGCTAGACCAATGAGGTCATCATGGTTGGTGTTGGTGTTCTTGAATCAATAACTCAAGGGTTAACTTTGTTAACTCTGTCATTCTCCATTCCACCTAGTCACTATCTAGCAGACTGTTAGTGGTGTGGGCCATCTAAGAGAAGAAGTACTATTGGTCGATCAGCATGGTGTATCGGTCTGGTAGTTCCTGTATGGTACTATTCCTAGTCCTAATCAAAAGAGAAGCATGGCTCTCTCCCAGAAGCTTGGCTGGAGCGTAAAACCTGTGTATTTAGACAAACATAGAGGTGGAATGGGTTCACACTCAAAAATAGAGAGAGAGAGAGAGAGAGAGAGAAGTGACAGCTGTACTCAAAAATATGTTCTATGTTTTGAATGTATTTAACTGCATCAGGGATAGCATACACAGACGTTTGGGCTTTACAGCCTTCTTTATCATTAGATTTTTAATCAGTAGTTCCGTCTTTATCTCTGCTACATACGGTTCTCTGTATCTCTACTGCTACAGAGAGGTGATTTGGGATAACTATGGGTTTAGTGGAGACATTTTAACAACAAAGAAGCATTTTGGAAGTCTTCTTCCATTGTCCTCGTAGAGTGTCTGACTATGTTTCTATCTGAGGCTTGCTTTTGTCTTGGTTGGAAAGCGAGGCAGAGATAGTTATTTCGCATTTGTACTTATGCAGTATAAACAGATTTGGCCCAGTATGTAACAGGTTGTACAGCGTCGTGGCAGTGATAAGGCATTGAGTTCCTGATTATGTTCTCTGTGTGTGTGTGTCTCGCTCGTCCAAGTGTGACCTAAACAGATAAAGTGTAATCTGATCTATTAACACTGTGTGCTTAACAACAACAAAGCATGTTAGTGCAGTGGTGCAGTGGTTTTTATTAAGTGTGTGTGTATGAGAGAGAGAGAGAGAGAGAGAGAGAGAGAGAGAGAGAGAGAGAGAGACAGAGAGAGAGAGAGAGACGAGAGAGAGAGAGAGACGAGAGAGAGACGAGAAAGAGAGAGACAGACGAGAAAGAGAGACAGACGAGAAAGAGAGGAGAGAGAGAGAGAGAGAAAGAGAGAGAGAAAGAGAGAGAGAGAGAGAGAGAGAGAGAGAAAGAGAGAGATGAGGGAGAGAGATAGAGAGAGATATGAGGGAGAGAGGGAGAGACGAGAGAGAGAGAGAGACGAGAGAGAGATATGAGAGAGAGAGAGAGAGAGAGAGAGAGAGAGAGAGAGAGAGAGAGAGAGAGAGAGAGAGAGACGAGAGAGAGAGAGACGAGAGAGAGACGAGAAAGAGAGACAGACGAGAAAGAGAGACAGACGAGAAAGAGAGAGAGGAGAGAGAGAGAGAGAGAGAGAGAGAAAAAGAGAGAGATGAGGGAGAGAGATAGAGAGAGATATGAGGGAGAGAGAGAGAGACGAGAGAGAGAGAGAGACGAGAGAGAGATATGAGAGAGAGAGAGAGAGAGAGACGAGAGAGACGAGAGAGATATGAGAGAGAGAGAGAGAGACGAGAGAGAGAGAGAGAGTTATGAGAGATATGAGAGAGAGAGAGAGATATGAGAGAGAGGGATATGAGAGAGAGAAAGAGATAGAAGCTGAGAAAGAGGGAGAGAGAAGAGTGACAGCTGTTCCTCTCTGTACACAGAGAGAAAACACCAGAAGACGTGGCCCAGACCCTCTATGAGTGAGTGACAGCACAGCGCAGGATATTGTGACACACACACATGTGTGCATACATACACGCATGAACGCACACACACACACAAACCACACATGCAGGTGTGCGCACACACACACACACACACACACACACACACACACACACAGTGCCTTCAGAAAGTATTCATATCCCTTGATTTATTCCACATTTTGTTGTGTTATAGTCTGAATTCAAAAAATGTTTAGCTCACCCATCTACACACAATACCCCATAATGACAAAGTGAAAACATGTTTTTAGAAATTTGAGCAAATTGATTGAAAATGAAATACAGAAATATCTAATTTACATATGTTTTCACACCCCTGAGACAATACATGTTAGAATCACCGTTGGCAGCGACTACAGCTGTGAGTCTTTGCGGGTAAATCTCTGGATTGTACAATATTTGCAAGTTATTCTTTTTTAATTCTTCAAACTCTGTCAAGTTGGTTGTTGAATAATGATAAACAGACATTTTCAATTCTTGCCATAGATGTAATAATATACTGTACACACACACACACACACCTCAGTAGATAAGCCTTAGTTCTGGAAATAAGAATGAAAGATTAACCGATCAGTAACATAGTAATGAAAGGATAATAACGTAACATGGGAATAGCAGAGAACTCAGAGATCTGGGGAGGTGAAAGATGTTTTCTTTCCCAGTTAAATGAAAGAACATTCTGGTAGACTACAATATCTACTTTAGAAACTCTGATGTAAAGTGCGTGCCCTGAAGAAACCCCCTCGCTCCTCAGTCCTTATTGAATAGCATGGGGGAAGGGAGACAGCAGGAATCATAGCTCCGCCTAGTCTGCCCAGCACAGCGGAGAAGGCAGCCTCTGTGAACTGCTTGCGGGAACGGAACACGGCTAGATCGGACGTTTTCTCCCACAGAGGACGGTTCGAGGATTGCCTTCACGGTTCGGAATCCGCCGGTTTAGGGGCTTTTCTAAATTACACTTGGATCTGCGATTAAAACGGCAAGCGATGAGGGAGCAGCTACGAAAGTAAGTGGGCAATGCATCTGCAGAATGAATGCAGTAAGATAGATTCGGCTACTGCCTGTGTGCTGCCTGTGACAATGTGCTGGCGTTCCTAGCAAGCAGGGTACAGAGGACGCAGTGGAAAGGAGGCAGAGACAGGCTGCTTGGGTAGTGTTCACCACACAGAGGCAGAGTAAGCGGTAGCAGCCAGCAGATGTGGTGGTGTTATCTAAAGCTAAGCTAGCCAAACCCAGCAGGTGTTCGGGGGGACTACAAAGCTCCCGTTAGGGCGACAGGATCCGGGGGCGTTTATGGCCCTCTAGCCGGCATATCGACATGATTGTCCCGAATCCCTTCGATAATGGAGGTTTTTGAGGAGAAGTCGTCATGCAGCTCGCTTTTCACCGTTTTATTTAATTATTTCCTATCATTATTTATTTATTATCTGTGTGCTTTAACTGTTTTATTTAATAGAAAATATCACTGTCTTCTTCTCGACACAGTCTCTGCGTCCGTCGAGCATTCCTTCACACACACAGAGGATAAATATCACCTTGGTGTGATAGCGAGGCTGATTTCAGGGTGATTGTTGCTGCGATTTAGTGTAATTGTCCGCGGTGTATTTGGCTATTTCTGGTGTTGTCAACCAGAGATGGGCCGGTCATTGTTAGCAAACGGCCTTATAAAAGGTGCTGAGCTGACCAGCGGTCAACATTTCCAATCGCCCTGTCGGTGCTCAATCACGAGGATAGTCTCTCTGGGCAATGAATGAAGAACGGGATGTTCCCTGTTATAATCACATATATAAATACATTACATTTATATGCGCTGTTATACCGTGGATAAAACATATGATTGTAGTGGTGAAATGGGCGCAAGGATTCGGGGGCGGGTGCAGATTCTTGGGCAGAAATGTGACTGCAGGTTTTGTGCGTGTAACGTGTGTGTGTGGGCGCGCGTGCCCTGACAAAACACAGCTCGAGCGTGAGATCCAAAACGCATCTTGGTTTTCTCAGCCTTTCTTTTCTTTTAGCTCGACTTGGAAGAGAATGTTGTGCCTAGGCACGTTTGGGTATTCTTCTGTCGCTTCTGTCTGTGTATATAAGGATCATATATCAATGAGTGTGTGGATTGTGGAGGTTTATAATTCACAGGAAGAGGTTGAGCTACAATACAGGAACACTTGTCATTAGTAAGGGAATGGAAACTGTGCTGTGTGCTATTTATAATACCGTCTATCACGGCATGTATTGGGCTTCAAGATGAGCTACTTTATGAATGCAATAATCATAAATGATGCACAAGTCACATTTATGGGAAAAAATGAAACCTTCTATTATGAATTATTGAGATTCCATGTGTGTCATTCAAGGATTTCTTAAAACCTGTGACAGTGTGATTTGGCTTCACACATATTACGGCCTGTGTGTGTGTGTGTGTGTGTGTGTAGTCAAGTGTGTGTTTTATGAAGTAAGAAAGTACATCAATTTATCCCACTGATATAACATCATTCTTATCAGAACGCATTTTGGAGGGTACTGTAACTCACCTATCTCTGGACATGGGTGTGGTCCCTCTGGACATGGGTGTGGTCCCTCTGGACATGGGTGTGGTCCCTCTGGACATGGGTGTGGTCCCTCTGGACATGGGTGTGGTCCCTCTGGACATGGGTGTGGTCCCTCTGGACATGGGTGTGGTCAGGCTGGTGGAGCTGACTGACAGGTCCCCTTCTGCCCAAAAGCATGGCATTTAGTTCAGCTTTATTTTACACATTTACTTTACAATTACATGGTCAATTGGTTATTACATATTAATTACTTAATAAGGACTTATTTTCTTTGGGATTCATTAAAACAATAACTACTTTGTTCCCCTAAAGGGTGTGTGTTCGATCACACTTGACAAGGTGAAGGAAGCCGAGTAGTCCTAGCCTTTGAATGTAGTGGTGCTGACGGTGCTGTAGCACCCCCTGATGAATCACAATTTATTAAATCATTTAAAAAATAAAATAATTCCACCAAATTAGTGCACTAGGCCTTTATTACTCCAGTTGGAGTGGAGAAAAATTCTTCCCACGGCCATGCTAGTAGTTACCTCTCAGTTTCCCTTCATACTACATCATTACCAGGTAAATGCTACTTCATCCCACAGGGACACACTTCAAGTGTGATTGCACTTGCAAGGACCCAAAACAAAAAGCCTTTGAAAGGTAGGTTACATCTGTGGTTCCCAACCTTTTTCGGTTACTGTACCACCAACTGAATTTTGCTCTGCCTGGAGTACCCCTGAAGTACCCCCTCAAGTGCATTTTACCAGTAGGCCTATGGTCACATGAGTCTTCTCAAGTAGCCCCTGTGGATAGGCCAAGTATCCCCAGGGGTCCTAGTACCCCTGGTTGGGAACCACTGGGTTACATGATTATCTTGACCCAAAACAAAAAGCCTTTGAAAGACAGGTTACATGATGATCTTAGATTGAGCTAAAACAAGCCCTGGATAGTTGACAGGAGTTTCAGCTCAGCAGCAGCAGATCCAATATGTCCTCCTCAGTACAACATGTAAACATGACAGCATATAGAAGGAGAGGCAGACAGACAGGCAGGCAGACAGACAGACAGGCAGGCAGGCAGACAGACAGACAGGCAGGCAGACAGGTCTTTCTAGTAAAAGAGGTTGACATCTCAATGAGACACAGATTCCTGGTCACAGAAAGGACACAACATGGATAATGAACGTCTTTCTGTAGCTCTACTGGGGCTAGTGTGTTTCTTACACACACACACACACACACACACACACACACACACACACACACACACACACACACACACACACACACACACACACACTGGGCCATGCTGTAGTCTCACAGTAGCTACAGTTTGATTGGCAGGTTTATTAGGATCATTACACTGCTGTTATTTTAGAGTTAGACTTGACATTGCAGCTGGTTGACTGTCTTGGAGAGATACCTACAGTATCATCATGTGTTCCCACATCTGTCTTGGTTTAACCCCTCAAAACAGGGTTACAATATAGCTTAGTAGTACAACAGTAATACTCCTACTACATTATAGTCACTATGGAAAACATTCAGTCATTCACTCTGGCCTCTACTGAACCTCTTTTTATAACAATGACATGAATAAACATAGAATTGATAGAATGCTTATAAATAGAAATGGTGAGAGGATCAGTCTCTTCCTGGAAATGCCTGATGGGATTACTCAACGCTTCATAGTGATGTAAAGTACCAGTACTGGTGTGTTTCATGTTTATATACAGGGATATACATGTATGCCTAGTGTAGACTACATGGTCTGCCTTGTGGAAGACGTCTTTTGACCTCAATGTGACAACCTGGTTATAAGGGGGAAACAACTAGGCTAAGGGAAATAGTGCTATTTTATAGTAGGAGGGGCTATGACATCATGCATCCACTGAGACACACCTTCAAATCAAGGATGGGATTCTGTTACTTAGCCTATATGCTGGTGAGATAATACCATTATGTAGCCAGGGTGTGCCAGTAGAAGGTTTTGCTACATGAACAACCAGGTCTTAATCAACATACTATGGAAACACTGCCTGTGTCCCAAATTACACCTTATTCCCTCTTGGTCAAAAGTAGTGCACAATAAAGGGAATGTGTCATTTGGGATGTAAACATTGACTTGACTTCTTCTCTGAACCTTCTGACGCATCACGTCTCCACACACTTCCTCATACACTCCCTTACCCACTCCTGCTCTATCTCCACACACTTCCTCATACACTCCCTTACCCACTCCTGCTCTATCTCCACACACTTCCTCATACACTCCCTTACCCACTCCTGCTCTATCTCCACACACTTCCTCATACACTCCCTTACCCACTCCTGCTCTATCTCCACACACTTCCTCATACACTCCCTTACCCACTCCTGCTCTATCTCCACACACTTCCTCATACACTCCCTTACCCACTCCTGCTCTATCTCCACACACTTCCTCATACACTCCCTTACCCACTCCTGCTCTATCTCCACACACTTCCTCATACACTCCCTTACCCACTCCTGCTCTATCTCCACACACTTCTTCAATCTACTTTGAGCTGTCAGCAGTGGTGAGGAGGAGGTGGGAGGGGAGCAGCATGTCAGCAGTGGTGAGGAGGAGGTGGGAGGGGAGCGTGTCAGCAGTGGTGAGGAGGAGGGGAGCATGTCAGCAGTGGTGAGGAGGAGGTGGGAGGGGAGAGGATGTAGCAGTGGGAGGAGGAGGTGGGAGGGGAGCATGGCAGTGGTGGAGGAGGAGGTGGGAGGGGAGAGGCAGCAGTGGTGAGGAGGAGGTGGGAGGGGAGCATGAGAGTGGTGAGGAGGAGGTGGGAGGGGAGAGATGTCAGAGTGGTGAGGAGGAGGTGGGAGGGAGCAGCATGTCAGCAGTGGTGAGGAGGAGGTGGGAGGGGAGCATGTAGCAGGGGTGAGGAGGAGGTGGGAGGGGAGCAGATGTCAGCAGTGGTGAGGAGGAGGTGGGAGGGGAGCATGTCAGCAGTGGTGAGGAGGAGGGGGGAGGGGAGCATGGCAGCAATGGTGAGGAGGAGGTGGGAGGGGAGATGGCAGCAGTGGTGAGGAGGGAGGTGGGAGGGGAGCATGGCAGCAGTGGTGAGGAGGAGGTGGGAGGGGAGCATGTAGCGATGGTGAGGAGGAGGTGGGAGGGGAGCATGAGCAGTGGTGAGGAGGAGGGGAGATGTAGCAGTGGTGAGGAGAGGAGAGAGGAGGTGGAGGAGGAGAGGAGGAGGTGGAAGAGAGGAGGAGGTGGAGGAGGGGAGGAGGTGGAAGAGAGGAGAGGTGGAGGAGGAAGAGAGGAGAGGAGGAGGTGGAAGAGAGGAGAGGAGGAGGTGGAAGAGAGGAGAGGAGGAGGTGGAAGAGAGGAGAGGGAGAGAGGAGGTGGAGGTGGAAGAGAGGAGGAGGAAGAGAGGAGAGGAGGAGGTGGAAGAGAGGAGAGGAGGAGGTGGAAGAGAGGAGAGGAGGAGGGGGAAGAGAGGAGAGGAGGAGGTGGAAGAGAGGAGAGGGGGAGGTGGAAGAGAGGAGAGGGGGAGGTGGAAGAGAGGAGAGAGGTAGAACTGTAACTAGTAGCTAACACTTTGGCTAGACTAAGTGATTTGACACAGAGTCACTGTGAATGCAGGTGGAATTATATAACAGCTAGCTAGTCCAACTGCCGCCATACACACACACACACACACTGTGTGCACACCCACACACACACACTCCAGTGGAGGCAGCAGCGGCTGTCCTCTTTGCCAAGGTGAGAGAGGTTCATGCTGAGAGTTTTAGTCTAAGTGCTGTTTGGAATGCGGGAACCATCACTCACTGTCTTTACTGTCTTCCCTGGTTCCTTTACCCTGCTTCACCCCACAGGACCCATCACTGTCTTTACTGTCTTCCCTGGTTCCATTACCCTGCTTCACCCCACAGGACCCATCACTGTCTTTACTGTCTTCCCTGGTTCCTTTACCCTGCTTCACCCCACAGGACCCATCACTGTCTTTACTGTCTTCCCTGGTTCCATTACCCTGCTTCACCCCACAGGACCCATCACTGTCTTTACTGTCTTCCCTGGTTCCTTTACCCTGCTTCACCCCACAGGACCCATCACTGTCTTTACAGTCTTCCCTGGTTCCTTTACCCTGCTTCACCCCACAGGACCCATCACTGTCTTTACTGTCTTCCCTGGTTCCTTTACCCTGCTTCACCCCACAGGACCCATCACTGTCTTTACTGTCTTCCCTGGTTCCATTACCCTGCTTCACCCCACAGGACCCATCACTGTCTTTACTGTCTTCCCTGGTTCCATTACCCTGCTTCACCCCACAGGACCCATCACTGTCTTTACTGTCTTCCCTGGTTCCATTACCCTGCTTCACCCCACAGGACCCATCACTGTCTTTACTGTCTTCCCTGGTTCCTTTACCCTGCTTCACCCCACAGGACCCATCACTGTCTTTACTGTCTTCCCTGGTTCCATTACCCTGCTTCACCCCACAGGACCCATCACTGTCTTTACTGTCTTCCCTGGTTCCTTTACCCTGCTTCACCCCACAGGACCCATCACTGTCTTTACTGTCTTCCCTGGTTCCATTACCCTGCTTCACCCCACAGACACACACACCACACTCACACACACACACACACACACACACACAACACACACAATCAATGTGTACACGGCGTCACACGTGATATAACCCCTTTGTGTCCTCTTTACAGTCAACATGTCCCTTGTTGTGTGTGTGTGTGTGTGTGTGTGTATATTCAGGCAGGTGCACAGACAGGGCTCTACCTGCAGAGCACATAACCCTTTGCCCTTCCAGTCTCCAAAGTGCCCTTTTGGGTGGTGGTAGAAATTCCACACAAATATTTTTTGTTGTATACATTTTTTGTTGCTGTTGTTCTGAACCCACTGCCTGCAAGTCATCGTGTTAACTGTAGCATATGCTAGGATTATTAAAGTGAATAAGAATAAAGCTTTTGAAACTAAGGGTTATTTATTTGTGTCATTTAATTTGACACATACATTTGGCATCTATTGCTTTTATGTAACTAAATAATCAAAGTCATAATTGCTTAACGAGCGGTTGCGTAAAAAACTATTTTTTTGATCACATGTCCCCCAAAAGGTCTGTGCACGGCCCTGGTTGTATTGACCTGTATTCTCCTGACCTCTCCTCCAGCCACCAGACACAGACAACATGCTGGGACCATCCCAAGATGGCCGAGCTCTACCAGTCTCTGGGTAAGAAGTCCACATACAGTGGACCAAGTAGGACCTATTTCAGATGCACTTGATTAGGTTTGCCCTGTATAGGGTTGCAAAATTCCATGAACTTTCAATAAATCCCGGTTGGATTTCCTGCTTATTCCCTTCTGATTCCGGGAATCCTCCAACCAGGATTTCGGGAAAACCAGGGAATTTATTGAAAGATTCCGGAATTTTGCAACCCTAGGTCTATACAATTGTATTTGTACTGTACCAAAAGTGTGAACTCCAAGATAAATCAAGTGCAGCTCAAGTAGCAGGCCAATATCTGATTATGGATGGAGATAGCACTGTTTTACAGTGTATTTCGTTTTAGTGACTGTCTCTCCATGTGTCTCTGCAGCCGACCTGAACAACGTGCGTTTCTCAGCCTACCGGACAGCCATGAAGCTGAGGCGCCTGCAGAAAGCTCTCTGTCGTAAGTCCAGGCCCCTCACCTAGTCACCACCCCAAACTACCTCTCCTCTACTCCATCACCCCTCCATCCCCCTCACAGAGACACTGTCCTACAGTACCTCCTCTACTCCATCACCCCTCCATCCCCCTCACAGAGACACTGTCCTACAGTACTTCCTCTACTCCAGCACCCCTCCATCCCCCTCACAGAGACACTGTCCTACAGTACCTCCTCTACTCAGCCCCCTCTATCCCCCTCACAGAGACACTGTCCTACAGTACCTCCTCTACTCCATCACCCCTCCATCCCCCTCACAGAGACACTGTCCTACAGTACCTCCTCTACTCCATCACCCCTCCATCCCCCCTCACAGAGACACTGTCCTACAGTACCTCCTCTACTCCATCACCCCTCCATCCCCCTCACAGAGACACTGTCCTACAGTACCTCCTCTACCCCATCACCCCTCCATCCCCCTCACAGAGACACTGTCCTACAGTACCTCCTCTACTCCAGCACCCCTCCATCCCCCTCACAGAGACACTGTCCTACAGTACCTCCTCTACTCCAGCACCCCTCCATCCCCCTCACAGAGACACTGTCCTACAGTACCTCCTCTACTCCATCACCCCTCCATCCCCCTCACAGAGACACTGTCCTACAGTACCTCCTCTACTCCAGCACCCCTCCATCCCCCTCACAGAGACACTGTCCTACAGTACCTCCTCTACTCCAGCACCCCTCCATCCCCCTCACAGAGACACTGTCCTACAGTACCTCCTCTACTCCAGCCCCCCTCCATCCCCCTCACAGAGACACTGTTCTACAGTACCTCCTCTACTACCACTCACCCTCTCCTTCTTTGTCCTCCCCTCACACTCTCCATCACTCACTCATTCATCATCCCTGTCTCTCTTTCCACCAAGCTCTATTACACATCAGTTACTCTGTTACACATCAGTTACTCTGTTACACATCAGTTACTCTGTTACACATCAGTTACTCTATTACACATCAGTTACTCTATTACACATCAGTTACTCTATTACACATCAGTTACTCTGTTACACATCAGTTACTCTGTTACACATCAGTTACTCTATTACACATCAGTTACTCTGTTACACATCAGTTACTCTGTTACACATCAGTTACTCTGTTACACATCAGTTACTCTGTTACACATCAGTTACTCCCGAGTGGCGCAGCGGTCTAAGGCACTGCATCTCAGTGCTTGAGGCGTCACTACAGACCCACTGGTTCGATTCCAGGCTGTATCACAACCGGCCGTGATTGGGAGTCCCATAGGGCGGCGCACAATTGGCCCAGCGTCGTCCAGGTTTGGCCGGTGTAGGCCGTCATTGTAAATAAGAATTTGTTCTTAACTGACTTGCCTAGTTAAATAAAGGTCAAATAAAAAAAATAAAAAAATAATAATACATCAGTTACTCTATTACACACCCTCTTACTCATCAAACTCTCTCTTTCTCTTACCCACACTCACCCTCTCCTCTCCTCTCCTCTCCTCTCCTCTCCTCTCCTCTCCTCTCCTCTCCTCTCCTCTCCTCTCCTCTCCTCTCCTCTCCCCCCCCTCCCTCCCTCTCCTCCTCTCCTCCCTCCCCCCTCTACTCTCCAGTGGACCTCCTGGGTATGCCTGCGGCGTGTGAGGTCTTTGAGCAGCATGGCCTGAAGCAGAATGAGCAGCTGATGGACATCATGCAGGTGATGACATGTCTGACCAGCCTCTATGAGAAACTGGACCAGCAGCATGGGAACCTGGTCAACGTCCCGCTGTGTGTCGACATGTGTCTCAACTGGCTGCTCAATGTTTACGACACGTACGTATAGTACACACAAAACACTAACGACACGTACCTAACGACATGTACCTAACGACAGGTACCTAACGACAGGTACCTAACGACACGTACCTAACGACAGGTACCTAACGACACGTACCTAACGACAGGTACCTAACGACAGGTACCTAACGACACGTACCTAACGACAGGTACCTAACGACACGTACCCTAACGACCGCGTACCCTAGCGACACGCATGCCTAACGACAGGTACCTAACGACACGTACTAGCGACCCACGTGCCTAGCGACCGCGTACCTAACGACAGGTACCTACCGACCGCATCCTAACGACGGTACCCTAACGACCGCGTACCTAACGACAGGTACCTAACGACACGTACCTAACGACACGTACCTAACGACGGGTACCCTAACGACACGTGCCTAACGACAGGTACCCTAACGACCACGTGCCTAACGACACGCGTGCCTAACGACGCGTACCTAACGACACGTACCCTACCGACAGGTACCTAACGACAGGTACCTAACGAGACGTACCTAACGAGACGTGACCTAACGACAGGTACCTAACGACAGGTACCTAACGACACGTACCTAACGACACGTACCTAACGACACGTCCCTAACGAGACGTACCTGCGACGCACTGCCAACGACACGCATGCCTAACGACATGTCCCTACCGAGACGTACCTAACGAGACGTACCTAACGACACGTCCCTAACGACACGTACCTAACGACACGTCCCTAACGACATGTACCTAACGACAGGCCCCCAATGACACGTCCCTAACGACACGTACCTAACGACACGTACCTAACGACAGGTACCTAACGACACGTACCTAACGACAGGTACCTAACGACACGTACCTAACGACATGTACCTAACGAGACGTACCTAACGAGACGTACCTAACGACATGTACCTACGCAGACGTACCTAACGAGACGTACCCTAACGACATGTACCTAACGACACATCCCTAACGAGATGTACCTAACGAGACATACCTAACGACACGTCCCTAACGAGACGTACCTAACGACAGGTACCTAACGAGACGTACCTAACGACATGTACGTAACGACACGTCCCTAACGAGACGTACCTAACGACACGTACCTAACGACACGTCCCTAACGACACGTACCTAACGACACGTACCTAACGACACGTCCCTAACGACATGTACCTAACGACAGGTCCCCAATGACACGTACCTAACGACACGTCCCTAACGACACATACCTAACGACACTCACTGATTGATGAGTATATGATTGATTGATATGATTGATTGACATCTGATTGATTGATATGATTGATTGGTTTCACAGAGGAAGAAGTGGAAAAATCAGAACTCTGTCCTTCAAAACTGGCATCATCTCACTCTGCAAAGCACACCTGGAGGACAAATACAGATGTAAGTAATGACTACTCTTTTTATTACCACACCTGGAGGACAAATACAGATGTAAGTAATGACTACTCTTTTTATTACCACACCTGGAGGACAAATACAGATGTAAGTAATGACTACTCTTTTTATTACCACACCTGGAGGACAAATACAGATGTAAGTAATGACTACTCTTTTATTACCACACCTGGAGGACAAATACAGATGTAAGTAATGACTACTCTTTTTATTACCACACCTGGAGGACAAATACAGATGTAAGTAATGACTACTCTTTTTATTACCACACCTGGAGGACAAATACAGATGTAAGTAATGACTACTCTTTTTATTACCACACCTGGAGGACAAATACAGATGTAAGTAATGACTACTCTTTTTATTACCACACCTGGAGGACAAATACAGATGTAAGTAATGACTACTCTTTTTATTACCACACCTGGAGGACAAATACAGATGTAAGTAATGACTACTCTTTTTATTACCACACCTGGAGGACAAATACAGATGTAAGTAATGACTACTCTTTTTATTACCACACCTGGAGGACAAATACAGATGTAAGTAATGACTACTCTTTTTATTACCACACCTGGAGGACAAATACAGATGTAAGTAATGACTACTCTTTTTATTACCACACCTGGAGGACAAATACAGATGTAAGTAATGACTACTCTTTTATTACCACACCTGGAGGACAAATACAGATGTAAGTAATGACTACTCTTTTATTACCACACCTGGAGGACAAATACAGATGTAAGTAATGACTACTCTTTTTATTACCACACCTGGAGGACAAATACAGATGTAAGTAATGACTACTCTTTTTATTACCACACCTGGAGGACAAATACAGATGTAAGTAATGACTACTCTTTTTATTACCACACCTGGAGGACAAATACAGATGTAAGTAATGACTACTCTTTTTATTACCACACCTGGAGGACAAATACAGATGTAAGTAATGACTACTCTTTTATTACCACACCTGGAGGACAAATACAGATGTAAGTAATGACTACTCTTTTTATTACCACACCTGGAGGACAAATACAGATGTAAGTAATGACTACTCTTTTTATTACCACACCTGGAGGACAAATACAGATGTAAGTAATGACTACTCTTTTTATTACCACACCTGGAGGACAAATACAGATGTAAGTAATGACTACTCTTTTTATTACCACACCTGGAGGACAAATACAGATGTAAGTAATGACTACTCTTTTTATTACCACACCTGGAGGACAAATGTGACTGACCGCCTCGATTCGGTCTGATGTAGCAAAATTTGAAATGGTGTTTTTTACATTGGGATAAAAGTAGAGACTCAGAGCTAGAAAATGGTATATCATACACTACAGTTGAAGAACAATGGGAAAGTAATTCTACTTTGAAAGTTGATGACTTGGTCCTCTGTAGCTCAGCTGGTAGAGCACGGCGCTTGTAACGCCAAGGTAGTGGGTTCGATCCCCGGGACCACCCATACACAAAAATGTATGCACGCATGACTGTAAGTCGCTTTGGATAAAAGCGTCTGCTAAATGGCATATTATATTATTATATTATTATAAACTTGTAACCCCACTTTTGAAAAAATGGCCCTTGAAAGTTTTGGTAAACCTACTGGAGAGCTCTTCTTTGTCTACACCCATTCTGCATCGTTCACACCCTCTTAAGCCTTAGCTTCACCCATCTCTTTAAGGATTCACGTGAGGCCATTTGCTAACCAGTGATTAGTGTAGTAAACAACCAAAGATTTCAAGACTAAAAGTAGTAAAAAGTCCAGATAAAAATACACTTTATCTAGTCCTTGGCCTATATCCTAATCTGACTTTGGTGAAGGTCATGTTGTTCTTCACATTACCGTCTCTTGTAAACACACAATATATCAAATTAAATAAAAAGTTGATTTGTCACATGCACAGGATACAGAAGGTGTGAACAGTACAGTGAAATGGTTACTTGCATAGTAGCAATATCAAAAACAGAAAGCGTCCAGATAAAAATATGTTATAAATATTTTATAATTATTAGATGATGCTTACCTGACACACTTGTCTAAATCGATGGGTCATGTGAAGGAAATGCTATAACCAACCCCCAGCCACATCTAGCTAAGTGGATGGGTCACTATTGTCTAGACATGTACACATGTTCATGAAATACAATAGATGGCCGTAATCACCCCCAGCCCTGGCTAACGTGATGGGTCATGCCATCATCTGGTGCTTTGTTTAGACATGTAGCTAGCTAGCTAAACAATGAACCGGCATAATCCCAACTCATACTACTACCAACCATTACAAACATAGCTGTAGTATGAATCTGCAGGTAGCTAAAGCTAACCAACCAGGTTCAATGTTAGCTAGCTAACATTAGGCTATAACTAAGGGATTTCTGATTTGAATAATATTACTACACAGATCATACATGTAACTTTAGCTAGCAAGCCAGCAAGCTAACGAACAGTACGCTTTAACTTGCAATGAAAACAACTTTCGGACAAAATTTGAAATGTACAATGCCTTGCAAAAGTATTCATCCCCCTTGGCGTTTTTCCTATTTTGTTCCATTACAACCTGTATTTTATTTTATTTCTTTTTTTCTATTTCATGTAATGGACATACATAAAATAGCCCAAATTGGTGAAGTGAAATGAAAAAAATAACTTGTTTTTAAAAATTCTAAAAAATATATAACGGAAAAGTGGTGCGTGCATATGTATTCACCCCCTTTGCTATGAAGCCCCTAAATAAGATCTGGTGCAACCAATTACCTTCAGAAGTCACATAATTAGTTAAATAAAGTCCACCTGTGTGCAATCTAAGTGTCACATGATCTGGCATATGATCTCAGCATTTATACACCTGTTCTGAAAGGCCCCAGAGTCTGCAACACCACTAAGCAAGGGGCACCACCAAGCAAGCGGCACCATGAAGACCAAGGAGCTCTCCAAACAGGTCAGGGACAAAGTTGTGGAGAAGTACAGATCAGGGTTGGGTTATAAAAAAATATCCGAAACTTTTAACATCCCACGGAGCACCATTAAATCCATTATTAAAAAATTGAAAGAATATGGCAACACAACAAACCTGCCAAGAGAAGGCCGCCCACCAAAACTCACGGACCAGGCAAGGAGGGCATTAATCAGAGCGGCAAAGATAACCCTGAAGGAGCTGCAAAGCTCCACAGCAGAGATTGGAGTATCTGACAATAGGACCACTTTAAGCTGTACACTCCACAGAGTTGGGCTTTACGGAAGAATGGCCAGAAAAAAGCCATTGCTTAAAGAAATATATAAGCAAACACGTTTGGTGTTCGCCAAAAGCCATGTGGGAGACTCCCCAAACATATGGAAGAAGTTACTCTGGTCAGATGGCCATCAAGGAAAACGCTATGTCACCCCGAGAACACCATCTCCACAGTGAAGCATGATGGTTGCAGCATCATGCTGTGGGGATGTTTTTCATCGGCAGGGACTGGGAAACTGGTCAGCATTTAAGGAATGATGGATGGCGCTAAATAATGGGAAATTCTTGAGGGAAACCTGTTTCAGTCTTCCAGAGATTTGAGACTGGGACGGAGGTTCACCTTGCAGAAGGACAATGACCCTAAGCATACTGCTAAAGCAACACTCGAGTGGTTTAAGGGGAAACATTTAAATGTCTTGGAATGGCCTAGTCAAAGCCCAGACTTCAATCCAATTGAGAATCTGTGGTATGACTTAAAGATTGTTGTACACCAGCGGAACCCATCCAACTTGAAGGAGCTGGAGCAGTTTTGTCTTGAAGAATGGGCAAAAATCCCAGTGGCTAGATGTGCCAAGATTATAGAGACATACCCCAAGGGACTTGCAGCTGTAATTGCTGCAAAAGGTGGCTCTACAAAGTATTGATTTTGAGGGGGTGAATAGTTATGTATGCTCAAGTTTTCTGTTTTTTTGTCTTATTTCTTGTTTGTTTCACAAGAAAAAATATTTTGCATCTTCAGTGGTAGGCATGTTGTGTAAATCAAATGCCCAAAAAATCAATTTTAATTCCAGGTTGTAAGGCAACAAAATAGGAAAAATGCAAAGGGGGGTGAATAATTTCACAAGTCACTGTATAATATCTGAAAATGTAGCTAGACTCTTACCCGTATACATGGATGAACGCTTCATGGCAGACTGGAACCATTTAACTCAGTTTTGTTTGTAGCTACATCTTGTTTGGCCAGCGTTGAGTCAAGTCACTCCTGTTCACACTGACCGTGGCGTGTGCAGAAAGTAGCAAATCACTTTTTCCAACTGATCTGTCGATATATTTCAGAAATGGTGCGGTAGAAAGGACTATCAACACATACTGAGCAGCTCACGTTATAAACAGAAGCATGCTACATGGCAGACCAATCCAAACTCATCTCCCGGCATGTCCAGCCCATCCATTATCTCAGTCAATCATGGCTAGCGGGAAGGTATTTTTCCGTGGCTAAACCAACTAGGCTCGTAATTTAACAATGTTATTTGTATTTACGGATGGAATACACGTTTGTTATTAAGGCACATGAAAGTTCACATCTTCCAGAAGGCATTTCTGCAAAAAAAATGCATTTTGATAAAAATAATTATGTTTACGTTCAAATGCCTCTCCTGTGAAGTAGTGACATGCGACATATGCCTAGTTTCCTGAAACGAGTCACAAATACAGATGGGGAAGTAATGACTGATCTTTATATTACCACACCTGGAGGACAAATACAGATGGAAGTAATGACTGATCTTTATATTACCACACCTGGAGGACAAATACAGATGGAAGTAGGGACTACTCTTTATGATATTATTAGCAGCAGATGTGGCAACACATAGTGTAAAAACCCATGGCCAGATTGTTGATTTGATGATAGATTTTCATGCATCAAGTAGGCATGACACATAAAACCCCTCCAAACAGCTGTGTGGGTGTGTGTTGTTGTTGGTATAGCTAGTGTATGGAGGCAGTATACCATGTGGTCTATTCTGTTAGTATGTTGTTATGGCCAGTGTATGGAGGCAGTATCCTATGTGGTCTATTCTGTTAGTATGTTGGTATGTATCTCTTGACTTGGGTATTTACCTCTCCAGTGCTCTCTGCCTCCCTCCCTCCCCCACCTCTATCAGTCCTGTTCCGCCAGGTAGCCAGTGCGACAGGGTTCTGTGACCAGCGGAGGCTGGGTCTTCTCCTCCATGATTCCATCCAGATCCCCCGTCAGCTGGGAGAGGTGGCCTCCTTCGGGGGCTCCAACATCGAGCCCAGCGTCCGCAGCTGCTTCCAGTTTGTATGTGGAGCTAGTAGCAATGGTCGTAGCTATGCACACACACACACACACACACACACACACACACACACACACAACGTACATATAACATACAGGCGTATAAACTACCTCACATTCTACACTACTGTGCTAAACACCTTCTGCAGATCACATGCATTTCATGAAAAACCACACTATGCAATGTGGGGAAATGTCTTATAAAGTGTCTCTTTAGGTAGAGATGTCCTGTGTGGTTAATCAGTAGGTCTATACATTGCACTCTGCTAGCTATGTTAGCCAAAGTACATCTGTTAGCCTGCTAGCTATGTTAGCCAAAGTACATCTGTTAGCCTGCTATCTATGTTAGCCAAAGTACATCTGTTAACCTGCTAGCTATGTTAGCCAAAGTACATCTGTTAGCCTGCTAGCTATGTTAGCCAAAGTACATCTGTTAGCCTGATATCTATGTTAGCCAAAGTACATATGTTAGCCTGCTAGCTATAGCCTAGTGAAACACCATATTGAATGTGTTAGCCAAAGTATATCTGTTAGCCTGCTATCTATGTTAGCCAAAGTACATCAGTTAGCCTGCTAGCTATGGTGAATCACCATACTGAATGTGTTAGCCAAAGTACATATGTTAGCCTGCTAGCTATAGTGAATCACCATACTGAATGTGTTAGCCACAGTACATCTGTTAGCCTAGCTATAGTGAATCACCATACTGAATGTGTTAGCCAAAGTACATCTGTTAGCCTGCTATCTATGTTAGCCAAAGTACATCTGTTAGCATGCTAGCTATAGTGAATCAACATACTGAATGTGTTAGCCAAAGTACATATGTTAGCCTGCTATCTATGTTAGCCAAAGTACATCAGTTAGCCTGCTAGCTATGGTGAATCACCATACTGAATGTGTTAGCCAAAGTACATATGTTAGCCTGCTAGCTATAGTGAATCACCATACTGAATGTGTTAGCCACAGTACATCTGTTAGCCTGCTAGCTATAGTGAATCACCATACTGAATGTGTTAGCCAAAGTACATATGTTAGCCTGCTATCTATGTTAGCCAAAGTACATCTGTTAGCCTGCTAGCTATAGTGAATCACCATACTGAATGTGTTAGCCAAAGTACACCTGTTAGCCTGCTAGCTATAGTGAATCACCATACTGCATGTGTTAGCCACAGTACATCTGTTAGCCTGCTATCTATGTTAGCAAAAGTACATATGTTAGCCTGCTAGCTATAGTGAATCACCATACTGAATATGTTAGCCAAAGTACATATGTTAGCCTGCTATCTATGTTAGCCAAAGTACATCAGTTAGCCTGCTAGCTATAGTGAATCACCATACTGAATGTGTTAGCCAAAGTACATCTGTTAACCTGCTAGCTATAGTGAATCACCATACATAATGTGTTAGCCAAAGTACATATGTTAGCCTGCTAACTATGTTAGCCAAAGTACATATGTTAGCCTGCTAGCTATAGTGAATCACCATACTGAATGTGTTAGCCAAAGTACATCTGTTAACCTGCTAGCTATAGTGAATCACCGTACTGAATGTGTTAGCCAAAGTACATATGTTAGCCTGCTATCTATGTTAGCCAAAGTACATCAGTTAGCCTGCTAGCTATAGTGAATCACCATACTGAATGTGTTAGCCACAGTACATCTATTACCCTATGGTCATCTGTAATCTATGGTCCATCTGTCAGCCAGTGGAAATCACTTCTCTACAGTTGTCACTGCATCTGTTTCCAGCAGTAAATATGGCCATGGAAAATATGTAGAGTGTAATGGAAAACCCCTGCCTTACAATCCAGGAGAAAACAGTAGCAGGACAGTTTGTAGTTCTGTATTATTTTATACTGGTAAAACGGCTTGTTTGCCCCAGAGCAATACAGCCATACACTTTATACATACCTTATACATATATAGACTGGAAATACCACTGGTTTGTCCTATTAATCAATCCTTCCCTCTTGCTGACCGTAGCTCTTCCATAATTGGTTGTATGTGTGTTAAAATATTTTCAACAGGCCAATAACAAGCCAGAGCTGGAGGCTGCTATGTTCCTGATTGGTTATGTATTCTGCTTCCTGTCTAACAGGCCAATAACAAGCCGGAGCTGGAGGCTGCTATGTTCCTGGACTGGATGCGTCTGGAGCCTCAGTCGATGGTGTGGCTGCCTGTCTTACATCGTGTGGCAGCTGCTGAGACAGCCAAACACCAGGCCAAGTGTAACATCTGCAAAGAGTGTCCTATCATCGGCTTCAGGTAGACAGACAGAGACAGACAGACAGACAGACAGACAGAGGCTCTCTCCCTTTCTTTCTCTCTTGCTCCTTTTCAGTAGCCCTCTCTGTCTCCCAGGGCAAGTCTCAAATCACACCCTATTCCCCATATATAGTGCACTACCTTTGACCATTGTCTACGTAGGGCGGCCACATAGGACTCTGGTCAAAAGTAGTGCACTATATAGGGTGTAGGGTGTCATTTGAGACGTAGCCTCAGACTTCTCAAGCCCCTTCATGCAACCCTAACGTTTCCAAAGTCACAATAACAGTAACCCTTAGCTGACCCCAGGAACACAACTCCCTGACCTCAACCTTGAACTTCACCTGACCTCTCTCCTCCCCCAGTCTCCCCTCTGTCTCTGTGTAACCTCTGTCCCTGTCTCCCTGTCTTCCTCAGGTACCGAAGCTTAAAGCACTTTAACTATGACATCTGCCAAAGCTGCTTCTTCTCTGGCCGTGTGGCAAAGGGACACAAGATGCAGTACCCCATGGTGGAGTACTGTACGCCGGTATGCATACACAGGGTGTGTGTGTGGGGGTACATGCATGCGTGTGTGTGTGTGTGTGGTGGTGTATTTATAACATAGGGCAAATAAATCTGTGTATTTACTGGGCCCATGAACCTGTAAAGATGAGGTCAGTCTGTCTCTTTCCTGCCAGTGTAAAGTGGTTGGAAGACAGTTAACACTCCTTTACCACAGTCACATGAACTGGAATCAACACGTATGTTTCCATTCGCCAGTGCTGCTGCTGAAAGTAGGCCGTGTTTGTCAGAGTGTGTATGTGGGCGTGTATGTGTGTGTCAATGTGTGTGTGTGTCTTGTGTGTGTGTGTGTCAATGTGTGTGTGTCTGTGTCTATGTGTGTGTCTGTGTGTGTGCGTGTGTCAATGTGTGTGTGTCTATGGGTGTTTGTGTTTATAGCTGTGTTTGCCAATGTGTGTGTTTCTGTGTGTGTGTTTGGGTGTCTATGTGTGTTTGGGTGTGTCACTGTGTGTGGTGTGGATCTGTAGACTGGGGCTGTGAACAAGGGGGTCTTTGTTCTGTCTCTGTGTGTTTCAGACTACGTCAGGAGAGGATGTGAGGGACTTTGCCAAGGTACTGAAAAACAAATTCAGGACCAAACGATACTTCGCTAAGCACCCTCGCATGGGCTACCTCCCTGTACAGACCATCTTGGAGGGAGACAACCTGGAGACGTGAGTCCTCACACACACACACACACACACACACACACACACACACACACACACACACACACACACACACACACAGGCATGCACACACACAACCAGGTGATATAATCAGCCCTCAGGTCCCATATCTAAACATCTCATCTAGTCCCAACAAGTCTATCAACAGCTGGCCTAAGGGACAGGAGAGGGGCTGGTTTAGGTCTAACAGCTGGCCTAAGGGACAGGAGAGGGGCTGGTTTAGGTCTAACAGCTGGCCTAAGGGACAGGAGAGGGGCTGGTTTAGGTCTAACAGCTGGCCTAAGGGACAGGAGAGGGGCTGGTTTAGGTCTAACAGCTGGCCTAAGGGACAGGAGAGGGGCTGGTTTAGGTCTAACAGCTGGCCTAAGGGGCAGGAGAGGGGCTGGTTTAGGTCTAACAGCTGGCCTAAGTGACAGGAGAGGGGCTGGTTTAGGTCTAACAGCTGGCCTAAGGGACAGGAGAGGGGCTGGTTTAGGCCTAACAGCTGGCCTAAGGGACAGGAGAGGGGCTGGTTTAGGTCTAACAGCTGGCCTAAGGGACAGGAGAGGGGCTGGTTTAGGCCTAACAGCTGGCCTAAGGGACAGGAGAGGGGCTGGTTTAGGTCTAACAGCTGGCCTAAGGGGCAGGAGAGGGGCTGGTTTAGGCCTAACAGCTGGCCTAAGGGGCAGGAGAGGGGCTGGTTTAGGTCTAACAGCTGGCCTAAGGGGCAGGAGAGGGGCTGGTTTAGGCCTAACAGCTGGCCTAAGGGACAGGAGAGGGGCTGGTTTAGGCCTAACAGCTGGCCTAAGGGACAGGAGAGGGGCTGGTTTAGGCCTAACAGCTGGCCTAAGGGACAGGAGAGGGGCTGGTTTAGGCCTAACAGCTGGCCTAGGGGATCTAGTCCCTTTCCCTGACTGCTAGACCACACACACACATTCACTGACACACACACACATAGACACATGCATGCACACTCAAATGCACACTTAGCTCACACTGGCTGGTTGAAGAATCAGTTGAGACAGAAAATGGAGAGAGATTCTCAGCCTGCCAAGCTAGCAGCCATGCACATTAATGCATTCACTGTCACCTTGTCAGGATGCTGTGTGTCTCTGTGTGTGTGTGTGAGTGTGTGTGCCTGTGTGTCTGTGTGCCTGTGTGTGTGTGTTTATGTCTACTTGTCCTTGGCCTTGATTTTTCACTGGGTGATTTCTTTAGTTTTTCTTGCTCTGGTAAATTTAGAGAGGTTTGTTTGATGTCAACGCACGCTCGATGTCAGCGCACGCTCGTATGTGTGTGTGTGTGTGTGTGTGTGTGTGTGTGTGCGGGTGTGTGTGTGTGGGTGTGCGCGTGATGCAGAGACATGCATGAATAAAGATGTATCGGTTGGAAGACCAAACAGTGAGTAGATCTGTCAGACAGTCTATTCCTTTTGATGCCATTATGCCTCTGATTCATTGGGACGTACCGTATAGAACCCCTACTCCATTATGCCTCTGATTCATTGGGATCTACCGTATAGAACCCCTACTCCATTATGCCTCTGATTCATTGGGATCTACCGTATAGAATCCCTACTCCATTATGCCTCTGATTCATTGGGATCTACCGTATAGAATCCCTACTCCATTATGCCTCTGATTCATTGGGATCTACCGTATAGAATCCCTACTCCATTATGCCTCTGATTCATTGGGACGTACCATATAGAACCCCTACTCCATTATGCCTCTGATCCATTGGGATCTACCGTATAGAATCCCTACTCCATTATGCCTCTGATTCATTGGGACGTACCATATAGAACCCCTACTCCATTATGCCTCTGATCCATTGGGATCTACCGTATAGAATCCCTACTCCATTATGCCTCTGATTCATTGGGACGTACCATATAGAACCCCTACTCCATTATGCCTCTGATCCATTGGGATCTACCGTATAGAATCCCTACTCCATTATGCCTCTGATTCATTGGGATCTACCGTATAGAATCCCTACTCCATTATGCCTCTGATTCATTGGGATCTACCGTATAGAATCCCTACTCCATTATGCCTCTGATCCATTGGGATCTACCGTATAGAATCCCTACTCCATTATGCCTCTGATCCATTGGGATCTACCGTATAGAATCCCTACTCCATTATGCCTCTGATCCATTGGGATCTACCGTATAGAATCCCTACTCCATTATGCCTCTGATTCATTGGGACGTACCATATAGAACCCCTACTCCATTATGCCTCTGATTCATTGGGATCTACCGTATAGAATCCCTACTCCATTATGCCTCTGATTCATTGGGATCTACCGTATAGAATCCCTACTCCATTATGCCTCTGATTCATTGGGATCTACCGTATAGAATCCCTACTCCATTATGCCTCTGATTCATTGGGATCTACCGTATAGAATCCCTACTCCATTATGCCTCTGATCCATTGGGATCTACCGTATAGAATCCCTACTCCATTATGCCTCTGATCCATTGGGATCTACCGTATAGAATCCCTACTCCATTATGCCTCTGATTCATTGGGATCTACCGTATAGAATCCCTACTCCATTATGCCTCTGATCCATTGGGATCTACCGTATAGAATCCCTACTCCATTATGCCTCTGATCCATTGGGATCTACCGTATAGAATCCCTACTCCATTATGCCTCTGATTCATTGGGATCTACCGTATAGAACCCCTACTCCATTATGTTAAATAAAGGTTAAATAAATAAAAAACAAAACAAAAACATGCCTCTGATTCATTAGGATGTACCATATAGAATCCCTATTCCACAGAGACACGTTCACATACACACACAGAGACACGTTGAAATACACACATAGAGACACATTCACATACACACACAGAGACACGTTCACATACACACAGAGACACGTTCACATACACACAGAGACACATTCACATACACACATAGAGACACGTTCACATACACACACAGAGACACATTCACATACAGACACAGAGACACGTTGAAATACACACAGAGACACGTTCACATACACACAGAGACACATTCACATGCACACATAGAGACACGTTCACATACAGAGACACGTTCACATGCACACATAGAGACACGTTCACACACAGAGACACGTTCACATACACACACAGAGACACGTTCACATACACACACAGAGACACGTTCACATACACACACAGAGACACGTTCACATACACACACAGAGACACGTTCACATACACACACAGACATAACAAATTCAACCTGCTCTTATAAAACAACCCTGGTAATCTGTGTTTGTATGAGAGTGGAGTATGAGGACTTGTGTGTGTTTGTTCTGATGTGTGTTAAGGTGAGGCCCTGCTTCTCATGTCTCATCATGCTTCTGAAGTGTCCTCTGTTCTCATCTCACCTCTCCTATCTTCCAGTCCTGTTACACTGATCAACCTCTGTTCTCATCTCACCTCTCCTATCTTCCAGTCCTGTTACACTGATCAACCTCTGTTCGTATCTCACCTCTCCTATCTTCCAGTCCTGTTACACTGATCAACCTCTGTTCTCACCTCTCCTATCTTCCAGTCCTGTTACACTGATCAACCTCTGTTCTCATCTCACCTCTCCTATCTTCCAGTCCTGTTACACTGATCAACCTCTGTTCTCATCTCACCTCTCCTATCTTCCAGTCCTGTTACACTGATCAACTTATTTTCTCTGTTCTCATCTCACCTCTCCTATCTTCCAGTCCTGTTACACTGATCAACTTCTGGCCCGTAGATCATGCGTGAGTACCCCGCTCAGTGTCACACACCAATACAGTACATACACACACGCATACACACACGCATACATACACATACATACATAAACACTCATACAGTAGCTTGCGAAAGTATTCACCCCCCTTGGCATTTTTCCTATTTTGTTGCCTTACAACCTGGAATTAAAATTGATTTTTGGGGGGTTTGTATCATTTGATTTACACAACATGCCTACCACTTTGAAGATGCAAAATATTTTTTATTGTGAAACAAACAAGAAATAAGACAAAAAACAGAAAACTTGAGTGTGCATAACTATTCTCCCCCCCCAAAGTCAATACTTTGTAGAGCCACCTTTTGCAGCAATTACAGCTGCAAGTCTCTATAAGCTTGGCACATCTAGCCACTGGGATTTTTGCCAATTCTTCAAGGCAAAACTGCTCCAGCTCCTTCAAGTTGGATGGGTTCCGCTGGTGTACAGCAATCTTTAAGTCATACCACAGATTCTCAATTGGATTGAGGTCTGGGCTTTGACTAGGCCATTCCAAGACATTTAAATGTTTCCCCTTAAACCACTCAAGTGTTGCTTTAGCAGTATACTCAGGGTCATTGTCCTGCTGGAAGGTGAACCTCCGTCCCAGTCTCAAATCTCTGGAAGACTGAAACAGGTTTCCCTCAAGAATATCCCTGTATTTAGCGCCATCCATCATTCCTTCAATTCTGACAAATTCCCCAGTCCCTGCCAATGAAAAACATCCCCACAGCATGATGCTGCCACCACCATACTTCACTGTGGGGATGGTGTTCTCGGGGTGATGATAGTTGTTGGGTTTGCGCCAGACATAGCGTTTTCCTTGATGGCCAAAAAGCTCAATTTTTGTCTCATCTGAGCAGAGTACCTTCTTCCATATGTTTGGGGAGTCTCCCACATGCCTTTTGGCGAACACCAAACATGTTTGCTTATTTCTTTCTTTAAGCAATGCTTTTTTCTGGCCACTCTTCCAAAAAGCCCAGCTCTGTGGAGTGTACGGCTTAAAGTGGTCCTATGGACAGATACTCCAATCTCCGCTGTGGAGCTTTGCAGCTCCTTCAGGGTTATCTTTGGTCTCTTTGTTGCCTCTCTGATGAATGCCCTCCTTGCCTAGTCTGTGAGTTTTGGTGGGCGGCCCTCTCTTGGCAGGTTTGTTGTGGTGCCATATTCTTTCAATTTTTTATAATGGATTTAATAGTGCTCCGTGGGATGTTCAAAGATCTGTACTTCTCCACAACTTTGTCCCTGGTTGGAGAGCTCCTTGGTCTTCATGGTGCCGCTTGCTTGGTGGTGCCGTTTGCTTAATGGTGTTGCAGACTCTTGGGCCTTTCAGAACAGGTGTATATATACTGAGATCATGTGACAGATCATGTGACACTTAGATTGCACACAGGTGGACTTTATTTAACTAATTATGTGACTTCTGAAGGTAATTGGTTGCACCAGATCTTATTTAGGGGCTTCATAGCAAAGGGGGTGAATACATATGCAAGCACCACTTTTCCATTATTTATTTTGTTGAATTTTTTGAAACAAGTACATTTTTTCATTTCACTTCACCAATTTGGACTATTTTGTGTATGTCCAATCAATTTAAATTACAGGTTGTAATGCAACAAAATAGGAAAAACGGCAAGGGGGATGAATACTTTTGCAAGGCACTGTATACATACACGCTCACACACACACTCACTCTCTCAACACACACATACACACACTCATTACTGTCTGTTAGTTACGGCTATTTTATGTGGCTGTCAGTGTTCATGTACTCTGTGTGCTGCAGCCATTAAACCAGCACAACACACCTCTCTTCCACATTTGATCTGTCATACAAAGTGCCGTAGTCTGTATCATGTTATAACTCATCCTGTCACTGTACTGTAGTCTATATCATGTTATAACTCATCCTGTCACTGTACTGTAGTCTATATCATGTTATCTCATCCTGTCACTGTACTGTAGGCTATATCATGTTATAACTCATCCTGTCACTGTGCTATCGGTGCCAGGGGCTATATAGAGCTCTGTGGTTCATATTTGACATGTGACACTGTCAAATCTAGTAGAAATGTTGAAGCGTGTGTTGTGTGGATCATAACAACTGACATTTTTTGGTTTTACTCTCTCTCTCTCTCTCTCTCTCTCTCTCTCTCTCTCTCTCTCTCTCTCTCTCTCTCCTCTCTCTCCTCTCTCCCTCTCTCCTCTCTCTCCTCTCTCTCTCTCTCTCTCTCTCTCTCTCTCTCTCTCTCTCTCTCTCCCTCCCTCCCTCCCTCCCTCCCTCCCTCCCGTCTGTAGGCCTGCGTCCTCCCCCCAGCTCTCCCATGACGACACCCATTCACGCATCGAGCATTACGCCAGCCGGTAAGATAAAGACACAACACTCACATGTATTTACGTAGTTAGACTCCAGTCTCTCACCTACTGATTGACTGTAGAGTTACTGTGTCTGAGAGTATAGACTCACTCACTTAATGTTGAACTTTAGACCTAGTTACAACCAGATACAAACAGGCATTCTCGCGCAATGCTGAATCCACCTTCAGTAAAGGTTTTTCTCCCCTTGTTTACTAAACTCTAGTGAATCTTTACCCTGTAACCGTTTGCCTGAGGCTTGCACCAAGGTATTCACCCCAGAGTCCAGAGTCTGCCATTGAATTGTCCTGGAACAATAGAGATGGTATTCACCCCAGAGTCCAGAGTCTGCCATTGAATTGCCCAGGAACAATAGAGATGGTATTCACCCCAGAGTCCAGGGTCTGCCACTGAATTGCCCAGGAACAATAGAGATGGTATTCACCCCAGAGTCCAGGGTCTGCCACTGAATTGTCCTGGAACAATAGAGATGGTATTCACCCCAGAGTCCAGGGTCTGCCACTGAATTGCCCAGGAACAATAGAGATGGTATTCACCCCAGAGTCCAGGGTCTGCCACTGAATTGCCCAGGAACAATAGAGATTTCAACAATGCTGCTCCTTCTGTACTAATGGTAGTGAAATGAGTGGAATGTGACTACTGAAATGAATGTGTCTCCCCCCACAGGTTAGCTGAAATGGAGAACCGTAATGGATCTTATCTGAATGACAGTATCTCACCCAATGAGAGCATGTGAGCCCACCCCTTCCTCTTTAAATCCTGTCGTTGTTTGGCTTGCTTTGTGAATTGGCTCAGTTGGTTACGTATGAAGCTGTGTTGTCTCTGTGAGGTGGGTTATGTCTAGAGCAGTCATGGCTAACGCTTGGAGAGACCCCTACGGATGGTTTTTAAAGGTTCAACTAACTCTCAACAAACTGTTCATCTAGCTAGCCACTAAACCGAGCACGCTGAATATCAACACAGCTGCAGTTTGAGCATCTATAGACCATCTGTAGGGATCAATCCAAATAAAGTGTTGCCCTGTCAGGCTTTATCAGTGAACTATAGAGAATCATCTGTGGATGTTCTTCTAACATTGGCTGCTTCCTCCAATCCCTGTCTGTGCACACAAAAGCTCTCTTAACATATATTTGATAAGTCCTTTCTCAGAGCGCAGAACAAGCGTTAGAGGCTTAAGGACTGAGAAGTGGGATACCTGCTATTATTACAACTATTCACTGAGAGAGAGACAGAGAGACAGAGAGAGAGAGCCCAGCACATGCTGGATATGTTGAATTGAAACTATTCCATTACTGTCTCCATTTTCGCTAGCCATCTACAGTACAGCCAGAATTATATCAGAACTTTAACCCTACCCCCAAGCCAAAAGGTCTACATCTCAAAGGATAGGTTTTTGTCAGAGGGGATAATTGAACTTACATGGAATTGAATCAAATATAATTGAAAAATGAACAACAATCTGTGGTAAATGTGTCCATTTATCTACATCTTATAGCTGGTTTGCTCCCCTCTGTCTCTCTCTCTCCCTCCCTCTGTCTCTCTCTCCTTCCCTCTGTCTCTCTCTCCCTCCCTCTCTCTCTCTCTCCTTCCCTCTGTCTCTCTCTCTCTCTCCCTCCCTCTGTCACTCTCTCCTTCCCTCTGTCTCTCTCTCCCTCCCTCTGTCTCTCTCTCCTTCCCTCTGTCTCTCTCTCTCTCTCCCTCCCTCTGTCTCTCTCTCCTTCCCTCTGTCTCTCTCTCTCTCTCCCTCCCTCTGTCACTCTCTCCTTCCCTCTGTCTCTCTCTCCCTCCCTCTGTCTCTTTCTCCTTCCCTCTGTCTCTCTCTCTCTCTCTCCCTCTGTCTCTCTCTCCCTCCCTCTCTCTCTCTCTCTCCCTCCCTCTGTCTCTCTCTCCCTCCCTCTGTCTCTCTCTCCCTCCCTCTGTCTCTCCCTCCCTCTCGCTCTCTTTGTTGCACTGATAATGAATGTTGTTAGTTGACTGGCTGGCCGTTGTGAGGCTGTTAGGTGTGACTGCCAGCTAATAGCAACCTTTCTCTGTGTGTATGTCCCCCCCCTCCCACTCCCTCTCTCCATCCTTCTATCACTGTAGTGATGATGAACACCTGTTGATCCAACACTACTGTCAGAGTCTGAACCAGGGTTCTCCCCTCAGCCATCCACGCAGCCCCGCCCAGATCCTCATCTCCATGGAGAGTGAAGAGAAGGGTGACCTGGAGAGGGTGCTCAACGACCTGGAGTCAGACAACAGGTGAGGGGAACAGTGTGACACATTCATACCAACTGATCCCAAGACAGACAAACTGATATAGACAAGCTTCACTATCGAACGTTCATGTTGGATCCAGACCGACTCTACAATTGTGTCAGACAGTCGGTTTACGGTTGTCTTGTGGGTTGATAGGTCGTCATTAGTTACCACAGCCACAAAGTCATAAACCCTGCCTATTTAAAAAATGTGTCTTCTTAAAATCTGATTTTAAACCTAACCTCAACCCTAACCTTAACCCCACTGCTAACCTTATGCCTAATCCTAACCTTAAATTAAGACAAAAAAGCAACTTTTTGTTATCATGAATTTTTACGAATAAGCCAATCTGGACATTGTGGCTGTGGTAACTAGTGGAAACTGGGTTGATAGTGGGGGTTTTCTTTGCCCTTTGGGTCTAGGCCGGGTTACTGTAAAGCACTTTGTGCCGGATGTTGTTGTAAAGAGGGCTATATAAAAACCATTTGATTGATTGATGGATGAATTGACTAGACTGAGCGGAGTTAGCCTGGGTACCAGTCTGTTAGAGTTATTATTCAACTCCTTGGCATATCACGGAGTACAAGGACTGGAACGTTAGGAAACTGGTTCTGGATTTCAGGCTAGAGCTGAGTCCCATTGTGTACATTTACATGTTAGTCATTTAGCAGACACTCTTAGCCAGAGAGACTACAGGAACAATTAGGGTCAAGTGCCTTGCTCAAGGGCACAGACAGATATTTCACCTAGTCGGCTCGGGGATTTGAACCAGTGACCTTTCGGTTACTGACCCAGCGCTCTTAACCGCTGTCCGCTCCCTCTCAGGAAGCTACAGGCGGAGTATGACAAGTTGAAGAAGGCCCACGACCACAAGGGTCTGTCCCCGCTCCCCTCACCCCCGGAGATGCTGCCCGCTTCGCCCCAGAGCCCACGGGACGCCGAGCTGATCGCTGAGGCCAAACTGCTGAGACAGCACAAAGGACGGCTGGAGGCCCGCATGCAGATCCTGGAGGACCATAACAAACAACTGGAGTCACAGCTACACCGGCTCAGACAACTACTGGAACAGGTACTAAAACACACACACACTGTACACACACACGCACACAAGCGTACGCACAGACACACACACACACAGTATACAGAAAGCACACACACACACCAGATCACACCAGACACACTCAGATTCCAAAACCAGTGAAAATGACTGTCTATCTGTCCGTCTGTCCGTCTGTCCGTCTGTCCATCTATCTATCTATCTATCTATCTATCTATCTATCTATCTATCTATCTATCTATCTATCTATCTATCTATCTATCTATCTATCTATCTATCTATCTATCTATCTATCTATCTACACAACCAAAAGTATGTGGACACCTGCTCGTCCAACATCTCATTCCAAAATCATGGGCATTAATATGGAGTTGGTCCCCACTTTGCTGCTATAACAGCCTCCACTCTTCTGGGAAGTCTTTCCACTAGACGTTGGAACATTGCTGCGGGGACTTGCTTCCATTTAGCCACAAGAGCATTAGTGAGGTCGGGCACTGATGTTGGACGATTAGGCCTGGCTCGCAGTCGGTGTTCCAATTCATCCCAAAGATGTCGATGGGGTTGAGGTCAGGGCTCTGTGCAGGCCAGTCAAGTTCTTCCACACCTATCTCGACAAACCATGTCTGTATGGACCTCGCTTTGTGCACGGAGCATTGTCATTCTGAAACAGGAAAGGGTCTTTCCCAAACTGTTGCCACAAAGTTGGAAGCACAGAATCGTCTAGAATGTCATTGTATGCTATAGAGTTAAGATTTCCCTTTACTGGAACTAAGGGGCCTAGCCCAAACCATGAAAAACAGCCCCAGACCATTATTCCTCCTCCACCAAACTTTACAGTTGGCACTATGCATTCGGGCAGGTAGCGTTCTCCTGGCATCCACCAAACCCAGATTTGTCCGTCGGACTGCTAGATGGTGAAGCATGATTCATCACTCCAGAAAACGCGTTTCCACTGCTCCTGAGTCCAATGGCGGCGAGCTTTACACCACTCCAGCTGATGCTTGGCATTGCGCATGGTGATCTTAGGCTTGTGTGCGGCTGCTCGGCCATGGAAACCTATTTCATGAGGCTCCCAACGAACAGTTCTTGTGCTGACGTTGCTTCCAGAGGCAGTTTGGAACTCGGTAGTGAGTTTTGCAACCGAGGACAGACGATTTTTACGCACTAAGCGCTTCAGCACTCGGCGGTCCCGTTCTGTGAGCTTGTGTGGCCTACCACTTTGCGGCTGAGCCGTTGTTGCTCCTAGACGTTTCCACTTCACAATAACAGCACTTACAGTGACCGGGGCAGCTCTAGCAAGGCAGAAATTTGACAAACTGACTTGTTGGAAAGGTGGCATCCTATGACGGTGCCACATTGAAAGTCACTGAGCTCTTCAGTAAGGCCATTCTACTGCCAATGTTTGTCTATGGAGATTGCATGGTGGTGTGCTCGATTTTATACACCTGTCAGCAACGGGTGTGGCTGAAATAGCCGAATCCACTCATTTGAAGGGGTTTCCACACACTTTTGTATATATAGTGTATCTATCTCCAGACTGATGAGTGTGTGTTATAATGCCAGTATCTATCTCCAGACTGGTGAGTGTGTGTTATAATGCCTGTATCTATCTCCAGACTGGTGAGTGTGTGTTATAATGCCTGTATCTATCTCCAGACTGGTGAGTGTGTGTTATAATGCCTGTATCTATCTCCAGACTGGTGAGTGTGTGTTATAATGCCTGTATCTATCTCCAGACTGATGAGCGTGTGTTATAATGCCTGTATCTATCTCCAGACTGATGAGTGTGTGTTATAATGCCTGTATCTATCTCCAGACTGACTCCAAGGTGAACGGTACAGCCCTGTCCTCTCCCTCCACCTCGTCCCAGCGCTCTGACACCAGTCTGCCCCTGATGCGTGTAGCAGGCAGCCAGACCACAGAGACCATGGGTGAGACTGGAACTCCACTTAACACAATACCACAAGCTATGAGCCCAGTGGACCAAACTGGTTGTTATAATGTCATATTTTGTGACGCTATGGTCAGGTTGTATACTGGTTTTAAAAATACGTTTTCGTATGAAGTCTTTGTACTAACCTGAAGAAGTCAAATTTTCTTTGCTGCAGGTGACGATGAGCTGTCGAGTCCGTCCCAAGATGCATCGGGGCTAGAGGAGGTGATGGAGCAGCTAAACCACTCCTTCCCCCACAGCCAAGGTAGGACGCACATACACACAGACACACACACAAACACACACACACACGGACATCCTACTCACTAAAGCAATTTCCACAGATGCACACATCACCTCATATTAGAACTACAATCCAGAGGTTCATTCTCCTAATGATCTAAACAGTAGAATCAGCCTCAGTGGCATATCTTGAGTACTGTTGTCAATTCTAGAGTTTGACTGACCTCTTGAAGTACATGGACCCTTTTCCTCTCAGCCCTCTGATTGTTCCCTCCTTTCTCTTTATTTCCACACTGCTTCCCTGTTCTGTTTCTGTGAGCCAGGAGGTCCAAGGGGAAAGCAATGAGAGGTCAGTGGGGTTGCCAGCCCTATCTACTGTACCCTCCTCTCCTCTCCTCTCCTCTCCTCTCCTCTCCTCTCCATTTCATTCCACTTCCCCATTCCTCTCTATTTCTCTCATATTTGTTGGTATATTTTATGTGTGTTCCAGAGGGTGGGATTGTTGGTGTATTTTGTGTGTGTTCCAGGGGGTGGGGTGGGATTGTTGGTGTATTTGATGTGTGTTCCAGGGGGTGGGGTGGGATTGTTGGTGTATTTTATGTGTGTTCCAGAGGGTGGGATTGTTGGTGTATTTTGTGTGTGTTCCAGGGGGTGGGATTGTTGGTGTATTTTGTGTGTGTTCCAGGGGGTGGGATTGTTGGTGTATTTTGTGTGTGTTCCAGAGGGTGGGATTGTTGGTGTATTTTATGTGTGTTCCAGAGGGTGGGATTGTTGGTGTATTTTATGTGTGTTCCAGAGGGTGGGATTGTTGGTGTATTTTGTGTGTGTTCCAGGGGGTGGGGTGGGATTGTTGGTGTATTTTATGTGTGTTCCAGGGGGTGGGGTGGGATTGTTGGTGTATTTTATGTGTGTTCCAGGGGGTGGGATTGTTGGTGTATTTTGTGTGTGTTCCAGACGGTGGGATTGTTGGTGTATTTTATGTGTGTTCCAGGGGGTGTTGTGGGATTGTTGGTGTATTTTATGTGTGTTCTAAGGGGTGGGATTGTTGGTGTATTTTGTGTGTGTTCCAGCGGGTGGGATTGTTGGTGTATTTTATGTGTGTTCCAGGGGGTGGGGTGGGATTGTTGGTGTATTTTATGTGTGTTCCAGGGGGTGGGATTGTTGGTGTATTTTGTGTGTGTTCCAGCGGGTGGGATTGTTGGTGTATTTTATGTGTGTTCCAGGGGGTGGGGTGGGATTGTTGGTGTATTTTATGTGTGTTCCAGGGGGTGGTGTGGGATTGTTGGTGTATTTTACGTGTGTTCCAGGGGGTGGGATTGTTGGTGTATTTTGTGTGTGTTCCAGAGGGTGGGATTGTTGGTGTATTTTGTGTGTGTTCCAGGGGGTGGGGTGGGATTGTTGGTGTATTTTGTGTGTGTTCCAGAGGGTGGGATTGTTGGTGTATTTTGTGTGTGTTCCAGGGGGTGGGGTGGGATTGTTGGTATATTTTATGTGTGTTCCAGAGGGTGGGATTGTTGGTGTATTTGATGTGTGTTCCAAGGGGTGGGATTGTTGGTGTATTTTGTGTGTGTTCCAGAGGGTGGGATTGTTGGTGTATTTTATGTGTGTTCCAAGGGGTGGGATTGTTGGTGTATTTTGTGTGTGTTCCAGCGGGTGGGATTGTTGGTGTATTTTATGTGTGTTCCAGGGGGTGGGGTGGGATTGTTGGTGTATTTTATGTGTGTTCCAGGGGGTGGGGTGGGATTGTTGGTGTATTTTACGTGTGTTCCAGGGGGTGGGGTGGGATTGTTGGTGTATTTTATGTGTGTTCCAGAGGGTGGGATTGTTGGTGCATTTGATGTGTGTTCCAGGTGGTGGGATTGTTGGTGTATTTTATGTGTGTTCCAGAGGGTGGGATTGTTGGTGTATTTTATGTGTGTTCCAGGGGGTGGGATTGTTGGTGTATTTTATGTGTGTTCCAGGGGGTGGGGTGGGATTGTTGGTGTATTTTATGTGTGTTCCAGGGGGTGGGGTGGGATTGTTGGTCTATTTTACGTGTGTTCCAGGGGGTGGGGTGGGATTGTTGGTGTATTTTATGTGTGTTCCAGAGGATGGGATTGTTGGTGCATTTGATGTGTGTTCCAGGTGGTGGGATTGTTGGTGTATTTTATGTGTGTTCCAGAGGGTGGGATTGTTGGTGTATTTTATGTGTGTTCCAAGGGGTGGGATTGTTGGTGTATTTTATGTGTGTTCCAGGGGGTGGGATTGTTGGTGTATTTTGTGTGTGTTCCAGGGGGTGGGGTGGGATTGTTGGTGTATTTTATGTGTGTTCCAGGGGGTGGGATTGTTGGTGTATTTTATGTGTGTTCCAGAGGGTGGGATTGTTGGTGTATTTTATGTGTGTTCCAAGGGGTGGGATTGTTGGTGTATTTTATGTGTGTTCCAGGGCGTGGGATTGTTGGTGTATTTTGTGTGTGTTCCAGGGGGTGGGGTGGGATTGTTGGTGTATTTTATGTGTGTTCCAGGGGGTGGGATTGTTGGTGTATTTTATGTGTGTTCCAGAGGGTGGGATTGTTGGTGTATTTTATGTGTGTTCCAAGGGGTGGGATTGTTGGTGTATTTTATGTGTGTTCCAGGGGGTGGGATTGTTGGTGTATTTTGTGTGTGTTCCAGGGGGTGGGGTGGGATTGTTGGTGTATTTTATGTTTGTTCCAGGGGGTGGGATTGTTGGTGTATTTTGTGTGTGTTCCAGGGGGTGGGATTGTTGGTGTATTTTATGTGTGTTCCAGAGGGTGGGATTGTTGGTGTATTTTATGTGTGTTCCAGGGGGTGGGATTGTTGGTGTATTTTGTGTGTGTTCCAGGGGGTGGGATTGTTGGTGTATTTTGTGTGTGTTCCAGGGGGTGGGATTGTTGGTGTATTTTGTGTGTGTTCCAGGGGGTGGGATTGTTGGTGTATTTTATGTGTGTTCCAGAGGGTGGGATTGTTGGTGTATTTTATGTGTGTTCCAGGGGGTGGGATTGTTGGTGTATTTTATGTGTGTTCCAGGGGGTGGGATTGTTGGTGTATTTTATGTGTGTTCCAGGGGGTGGGATTGTTGGTGTATTTTGTGTGTGTTCCAGGGGGTGGGGTGGGATTGTTGGTGTATTTTATGTGTGTTCCAGAGGGTGGGATTGTTGGTGTATTTTATGTGTGTTCCAGGGAGTGGGATTGTTGGTGTATTTTATGTGTGTTCCAGAGGGTGGGATTGTTGGTGTATTTTATGTGTGTTCCAGGGGGTGGGATTGTTGGTGTATTTTGTGTGTGTTCCAGGGGGTGGGGTGGGATTGTTGGTGTATTTTGTGTGTGTTCCAGGGGTGGGGTGGGATTGTTGGTGTATTTTGTGTGTGTTCCAGGGGGTGGGATTGTTGGTGTATTTTGTGTGTGTTCCAGGGGGTGGGATTGTTGGTGTATTTTATGTGTGTTCCAGGGGGTGGGATTGTTGGTGTATTTTGTGTGTGTTCCAGGGGGTGGGGTGGGATTGTTGGTGTATTTTGTGTGTGTTCCAGGGGGTGGGGTGGGATTGTTGGTGTATTTTGTGTGTGTTCCAGGGGGTGGGATTGTTGGTGTATTTTATGTGTGTTCCATAGGGTGGGATTGTTGGTGTATTTTATGTGTGTTCCAGGGGGTGGGGTGGGATTGTTGGTGTATTTTATGTGTGTTCCAGGGGGTGGGGTGGGATTGTTGGTGTATTTTACGTGTGTTCCAGGGGGTGGGGTGGGATTGTTGGTGTATTTTATGTGTGTTCCAGAGGGTGGGATTGTTGGTGCATTTGATGTGTGTTCCAGGTGGTGGGATTGTTGGTGTATTTTATGTGTGTTCCAGAGGGTGGGATTGTTGGTGTATTTTATGTGTGTTCCAAGGGGTGGGATTGTTGGTGTATTTTATGTGTGTTCCAGGGGGTGGGATTGTTGGTGTATTTTATGTGTGTTCCAGGGGGTGGGGTGGGATTGTTGGTGTATTTTATGTGTGTTCCAGGGGGTGGGGTGGGATTGTTGGTCTATTTTACGTGTGTTCCAGGGGGTGGGGTGGGATTGTTGGTGTATTTTATGTGTGTTCCAGAGGATGGGATTGTTGGTGCATTTGATGTGTGTTCCAGGTGGTGGGATTGTTGGTGTATTTTATGTGTGTTCCAGAGGGTGGGATTGTTGGTGTATTTTATGTGTGTTCCAAGGGGTGGGATTGTTGGTGTATTTTATGTGTGTTCCAGGGGGTGGGATTGTTGGTGTATTTTGTGTGTGTTCCAGGGGGTGGGGTGGGATTGTTGGTGTATTTTATGTGTGTTCCAGGGGGTGGGATTGTTGGTGTATTTTATGTGTGTTCCAGAGGGTGGGATTGTTGGTGTATTTTATGTGTGTTCCAAGGGGTGGGATTGTTGGTGTATTTTATGTGTGTTCCAGGGCGTGGGATTGTTGGTGTATTTTGTGTGTGTTCCAGGGGGTGGGGTGGGATTGTTGGTGTATTTTATGTGTGTTCCAGGGGGTGGGATTGTTGGTGTATTTTATGTGTGTTCCAGAGGGTGGGATTGTTGGTGTATTTTATGTGTGTTCCAAGGGGGTGGGATTGTTGGTGTATTTTATGTGTGTTCCAGGGGGTGGGATTGTTGGTGTATTTTGTGTGTGTTCCAGGGGGTGGGGTGGGATTGTTGGTGTATTTTATGTTTGTTCCAGGGGGTGGGATTGTTGGTGTATTTTGTGTGTGTTCCAGGGGGTGGGATTGTTGGTGTATTTTATGTGTGTTCCAGAGGGTGGGATTGTTGGTGTATTTTATGTGTGTTCCAGGGGGTGGGATTGTTGGTGTATTTTGTGTGTGTTCCAGGGGGTGGGATTGTTGGTGTATTTTGTGTGTGTTCCAGGGGGTGGGATTGTTGGTGTATTTTGTGTGTGTTCCAGGGGGTGGGATTGTTGGTGTATTTTATGTGTGTTCCAGAGGGTGGGATTGTTGGTGTATTTTATGTGTGTTCCAGGGGGTGGGATTGTTGGTGTATTTTATGTGTGTTCCAGGGGGTGGGATTGTTGGTGTATTTTATGTGTGTTCCAGGGGGTGGGATTGTTGGTGTATTTTGTGTGTGTTCCAGGGGGTGGGGTGGGATTGTTGGTGTATTTTATGTGTGTTCCAGAGGGTGGGATTGTTGGTGTATTTTATGTGTGTTCCAGGGAGTGGGATTGTTGGTGTATTTTATGTGTGTTCCAGAGGGTGGGATTGTTGGTGTATTTTATGTGTGTTCCAGGGGGTGGGATTGTTGGTGTATTTTGTGTGTGTTCCAGGGGGTGGGGTGGGATTGTTGGTGTATTTTGTGTGTGTTCCAGGGGGTGGGGTGGGATTGTTGGTGTATTTTGTGTGTGTTCCAGGGGGTGGGATTGTTGGTGTATTTTGTGTGTGTTCCAGGGGGTGGGATTGTTGGTGTATTTTATGTGTGTTCCAGGGGGTGGGATTGTTGGTGTATTTTGTGTGTGTTCCAGGGGGTGGGGTGGGATTGTTGGTGTATTTTGTGTGTGTTCCAGGGGGTGGGGTGGGATTGTTGGTGTATTTTGTGTGTGTTCCAGGGGGTGGGATTGTTGGTGTATTTTATGTGTGTTCCATAGGGTGGGATTGTTGGTGTATTTTATGTGTGTTCCAGGGGGTGGGATTGTTGGTGTATTTTATGTGTGTTCCAGGGGGTGGGATTGTTGGTGTTTTTATGTGTGTTCCAGAGAGTGGGATTGTTGGTGTATTTTGTGTGTGTTCCAGGGGGTGGGATTGTTGGTGTATTTTGTGTGTGTTCCAGAGGGTGGGATTGTTGGTGTATTTTATGTGTGTTCCAGGGGGTGGGATTGTTGGTGTTTTTATGTGTGTTCCAGAGGGTGGGATTGTTGGTGTATTTTGTGTGTGTTCCAGGGGGTGGGATTGTTGGTGTATTTTTTGTGTGTGTTCCAGGGGGTGGGGTGGGATTGTTTACTTTAGTATTTTAAGATATGCATTCATGAGTGTTTAATATTTGGGTGAGAGTGTGTATGTCTGTCTGTTAGTCTGTCTGACGGTCCCTTCTGTCCCTGCTCTCCAGGACTGAGTGTAGGCAGTCTGTTCCACATGGCAGATGACCTGGGTCGAGCCATGGAGTCATTGGTCAACGTGATGACGGACGAACAGAGCGGCGAATAGCGGCAGACGAGGACCCGCCCCTCACCCCCTCCCCAACCAACCCCCACGCATGCTTTTCTAGTCAAAACAACTGGATTGGACACGTTTACAAAGAGAAAAATACATATATTTTTGTGAAGGATCACCGTTACAAAACTTGTAGATTTCAGTAGTTTCTTAAAAGTATTGAAAATGGTTTTATTAACAAAAGGCAGGTTTTTAAACTTCTATGCAATTGTATAAAACATAAGAGAAAGAAAAAGTCTGTGTGTAAATCTTGTGAATGTATTTCCATTTCTTTATTTGGAGTGCATTTCACAACATTTGTATCAAAAAGAAAGATTGTAAACATAAGGGTGCTTTATATTACAAAACTATGTTTATTATAACAAAATATTATATACTGTAAAGGCAATGCAGTCGTCCTGTACCCTTTCAGCGTAGACTGACTGACTGTGTGTATGTATGCACGTTTGTGTGTGTGTGTGTGTTGGTACGCGAGGCTGTGTATGTGTGACGTGTGTGTGTGAAGGTATCTAATTTCCACATGGCATTATAGCTTTTGCTTTGGGCTGATGCACCTCATGTTGTTTATCAAATCATCCATCCATAGGTCATCAGTCATCTTTTTCTTTAGTAGTGTCTAGTTGATGATCATATTATGATATTATGCCCTTGGCCTGCATTCACTGCAGCTCTGGTCCACTCCTATGTGTTGAATCTGCCATGAGGACCCATAGAGCACATACTGAAAGGTCCAATCTGGGATATTTAGAGCTGTTTTTGTTGTTTTTCAAATTAAGAATTGGTCCTTTAACACTGACAGAAAGAAAGTAATACTGCTGTTGTAATACCTATTAATACTGGTTTTGTAGGATTAAGGAATTGTATTTGAATTTAATACCACTTGAAATAGAACTACAGTACAGTGTGAAATTCAGCTGTTTGTAATCCTGAGATTATTTGATTGATTTGAAATCTATTTGATTTGATCTGAGTTCTCTCCTAGTGTAATTGGGCGTGTTTTAAGATACAAGTGTATTATCCTAGAACGCCCAGTAATGCAATCTCTACCTCGTTTGAATTGGTCAAAACCCAACTGTCACTATTTATTTTTCTTTCTGATCAATCCCCTATTTCCCTTCCTAGGAAAGTGGAGAAAATATTTGACTGTAGTTGGATGCCATCTAAAAGAATCCATCCATGTTTTGAAATTGAGGAGTGACTCCCTCCAATCTGAATGTGTTCAGATACATACACTGTACTGTCCTTAGCGGTTCATTAAGATGTAGAAATGAAATGTCAGACATGTTAAGGAAACCAGACCAGGTTACACTACAGTTATCCATCCTGGACAGACTAGAGTTGATCTTCTGCGTGATAATGCATTTGTTTTGTTTGTGTGTTGCATTAAATATATATATTTTTCCTTTATGGAATTGCATCGTGTGGGGCGTTATCAATGTGTGCAATCACAGTTGATTAAATATACCCATGCTTATTTAAAATCCAACCAATTGAAGGTATTCTTCACTTTTCTTTTGCACCACGGTATAGCAGCATGATCAAAGATAATAGTTATTTAATCCAAGACACTGTATTATTCATTTCTAACCCTTGAGTTGTATTATCCATCATTTTCAATAACTCATTTGTTTCACAACATATCAAATTCCACCAAATATATGCCTTACTACTGTATTATAAAATGCTTTACTGTGTATATCAATAAAGCGGTTCTGTTGACTTGAGCTCTCACGTCGTCTTTCTCTAAAGTCATTTCAAGGACACACACACCACCTCACTCACAGGAAAAACAAGGAATGTGTCATATCACTGTTCTTTATTCCTAAGATTAATTTGATTATATTTAAAAGCCATCCAACAATGGTAATATGTGACTAAAACACCAACGCACGGTTTTATTGAAGTTGTCTCAATCCGTCTCATTCAATTTCACCTGAAAGTGAAAAAGAAGATCAAGTATCAGTGAGAATGAATTATAAACAGTGCATTCGGGAAGTATTCAGACACATTGTTACGTTACAGCCTTATTCTAAAATGGATACAAAAAAATTTAAATCCTCATCAATCTACACACAATACCCCATAATGACAAGGTGAAAACAGGTTTAAAAAAACCAAAAATGCCTTATTTACGTAAGTATTCAGAGCCTTTGCTATGAGAGTCGAAATTGAGCTCAGGTGCATCCTGTTTCCATTGATCATCCTTGAGCAGTTTCTACAATTTGATTGGAGTCCACCTGTGGTAAATTCAATTGATTTTACATGATTTGGAAAGGCACAGACCTGTCTATATAAGGTCCCACAGTTGACAGTGCATGTCAGAGCAAAAACCAAGCCATGAGGTCGAAGTAATTGTCCGTAGAACTCCGAGACAGGATTGTTTCGAGGCACAGATCTGGGGAAGGGTACCAAAAAGTGTCCCCAAAAACAAAGTGGCCTCAATCATTCATAAATGGAAGAAGTTTGGAACCACCAAGACTCTTCCTAGAGCTGGCCGCCCGGCCAAACTGAGCAATTGGGGGGGAAGGGCCTTGGTCAGGGACGTGACCAAGAACCCAATGGTCACTCTGACAGAGCTCCAGAGTTCCTCTGTGGAGGTGGGAGAACCTTCCAGGGCAACCATCTCTGCAGCACTCCACCAATCAGGCCTTTATGATAGAGTGGCCAGACAGAAGCCATTCCTCAGTAAAAGGCACATGACAGCCCGCTTGGAGTTTGCCAAAAGGCACCTAAAGGACTCTCAGACCATGAGAAACAAGATTCTCCGGTCTGATGAAACCAAGATTGAACTCTTTGGCCTGAACGCCAAGCATCACGTCTGGAGGAAACCTGGCACCATCCATACGGTGAAGCATGGTGGTGGCAGCATCATGCTGTGGGGATGTTTTTCAGCGGCAGGGACTGGGAGACTAGTCAGGATCGAGGGAAAGATGAACGAAGCAAAGTAGAGAGAGATCCTTGATGAAAACCTGCTCCAGAGCTCTCAGGACCTCCGACTGGGGTGAAGGTTCACCTTCCAACAGGACAACGACCCTAAGAACACAGCCAAGACAACGCAGAAGGGGCTTCGGGACAAGTCTCTGAATGTCCTTGAGTGGCCCAGCCAGAGCCCGGACTTGAACCCGATAGAACATCTCTGGAGAGACCTGAAAATAGCTGTGCAGCGACGCTCCCCATCCAACCTGACAGAGCTTGAGAGGATCTGCAGAGAAGAATGGGAGAAACTCCCCAAATACAGGTGTGCCAAGCTTGTAGCATCATACCCAAGAAGACTCAGAGGCTGTAATCTCTGCTAAAGGTGTTTCAACAAAGTACTGAGTAAAGCTCAGGTCTGAATAGCTCAGTTGGTAGAGCATGGCGTTTGCAATGCCAGGGTTGTGGGTTCGATTCCCACGGGGGGCCAGTATAAAAAATAATAATGTATACACTCACTAACTGTAAGTCGCTCTGGATAAGAGCGTCTGCTAAATGACAAAAATGTACATGTAAATGTGATTTTTCCGTTTTTTATTTTTAATACATTTGCAGAAATTTCGAAAAACCTGTTTTTGCTTTGTCATTATGGGGGATTGTGTGTAGATTGATGAAGAAAAAAAACAATTTAATCCATTTTAGAACAAGGCTGTAATGTAACAAAATGTGGAAAAAGGGAAGGGGTCTAAATACTTTCCGAATGCAATGTACATCCCTTAACAGCCCTTTGCATCTGTAAGAGATTAGTTCCAGTGTTCTTATACCATGGCATTGTTGAACACTCGTTTCTGATTGGCTTGAAGGGCATTCTAGAGTGTGATTAGTTCCAGTGTTCATATACTGTAAATCACTAACCGGTGGTGGAGAGAAGAGGTCTGTGAGGGAGGACCACTCCACGTCTGACTGAGGGGGTGGAGGAGATGAGGCGGACCTTGGACACCCCTGTCTGGAGCCAGTTGGTATGATCCTTGGTCCTGCTGTCATACAGACGCTCAGGGAGGATGGGTGAGACCACTCGTTAAGGAGGGGACAACAGAGACCATCGCTGCTTTCACTGAGAGAACCTTTGACCTTTGCCATTAACTCTGTAAAAACCAATAATGTCCTCACTTGAGCTATTCTATAACCATACTGTACACCACTAGTGTACTGTTGTACAATAAGGGAAGATCTCTCACGGCACAATGAAAACATCACTAAGGCTACCAACTCTATAGTACATATTGCTAACCCTAGGAAGTTATCTGTAGGGGACTATCCAAATAAAGTGGGGCTAAAAGCCATTTGAGAAGGATATTAGCTGAGACAGGCAGGTAGAGGATCTCACTCTCAGTCTTGATGTGGATGTGGTGTGAGACGTAGACCTCTCCCTCTGCAGGCTCCTCCAGACCTATAGCCATGGCATACAGCTCCACCTGAAGCTCTGTCTTCATCCCAGCAGCCACCTGCAACAGGGGTCAGAGGTCAATTTAGTCATATCAGGAAGTGAAGTGGAATGAAATTCATGAATCTAGAACATCCTCAAAGAAAACAATTGGAAATGTTCAGTTTGTATATTGAATAAAGCTGACTACAGTAACTATCACTCTGCTCAGTAGAACTTACAGGTCCAGGGGTGTAGATGACTCTGATTCCAGTACCAGGGGAAGGCTGTTTCACGCTGAATCTAAAGTACCACAACACAGAACACTCACTGAACTTTCCAGAACACACACTGACGACAACCAAGACCTTGAACCTTCTCATTTTCACACCACCATTTTTGACAGAAATGTCTATACAAACAAACAGCCATACTAATTTTCATGGATCTATTTCTAACTATGTAGGTATCTGGTCTGACCTGCAGGTGTGGAAGCCCACGTTCTTCATGAGCACCGGGACGCTGTAGGTGCAGCCCTCCTTTAGGGTCCCAAACTGGACCTCTGCTGGGAGGAGCTCAAACCCCCGCGGGGCGAGCTGCTGCCCCCCCGTCACAGACACTGTCTTCACCTTCCTCCTCACCGGCTCCTCTACACACAGGAACTGAGAGCCAGACTTGTGTTAGCTCCCCATGGTAATGGCCAGGCTCTAGCTCAGTAAGCTATGTGTTATGGAACAAGAACTGACACGACAGATACATTACTGTTAACAGACGTGGTTCAGTGTATCAACCTTGACCTGGACATGAAGACTTGTGTTAGTTCCCTGGGCTACTGCCTAGTCTTGAGCTCAGCAGGATAACACAGTCTTGTGGCATCCAGAAGACCCAGAGCTAGATTAAATCCGTATCGCGGAAGATCCGCGTTATAGTGCCACTGAAATGTAAAGGTAATTTCCTATTGAGCCGCCATATGCAGCGTTTACCGTGAACGCAGGAACATTGCCTTAAAATGTAAAACGCGCTGTAGCGCAGATCTTCCATGATACAGATTACATCTAGGCCTCAGTCAGTCACACACATACATACTATGAAGCACACTTCCCATATGTCCCCCAGCCCACACCCCATTTGTCCCCCAGCCCACACCCCATATGTCCCTCCAGCCTACACATATGTCCCCCAGCCCACACATATGTCCCCCAGCCCACACCCCAAATGTCCCCCAGCCCACACCCCATATGTCCCCCAGCCCACACCCCAAATGTCCCCCAGCCCACACCCCATATGTCCCCCAGCCCACACATATGTCCCCCAGCCCACACCCCATATGTCCCCCAGCCCACACATATGTCCCCCAGCCCACACCCCATTTGTCCCCCAGCCCACACCCCATATGTCCCTCCAGCCAACACATATGTCCCCCAGCCCACACATATGTACCCCCAGCCCACACATATGTCCCCCAGCCCACACCCCATATGTCCCCCAGCCCACACCACATATGTCCCCCCAGCCCACACATATGTCCCCCCAGCCCACACATATGTCCCCCAGCCCACACCCCATATGTCCCCCAGCCCACACCCCATATGTCCCCCAGCCTATACCCCATATGTCCCACAGCCCACACATATGTCCCCCAGCCCACACCCCATATGTCCCACAGCCCACACATATGTCCCCCAGCCCACACTCAATTCACAACATTCACACCTACAGTCAGAAACATTTCCTCAATCGACATATGCACCTCTCACTGGGTGGGTGATGAACACTAGTGTGTGCACCTGTGCGCGTGAGTATGCGAGTGAATGTTTGTGTGTGTGTGTATGTATGTACGTCACAGTGTGTGTGTGTGTGTGTGTGTGTGTGTGTGTGTGTGTGTGTGAGTGTTTGTCTGTGTGTACGTATGTACGTCACAGTGTGTGTGTGTGTGAGTCTGTGTGTGAGTGAGTGTTTGTGTGTGTGTATGTATGTACGTCACAGTGTGTGTGTGTGTGTGTGTGTGTGTGTGTGTGTGTGTGTGTGTGTGTGTGTGGTACCTGCTGGTTGGGCACGCTGAAGGGTTTGGAGCTGAGGATGGAGGCTGGCAGCTTGACTCTGTGTCTGCGTGGGTTCCCTGCCACGTCCACCTGGGTACTGCCAGGCTCCATCCCACCACCATGCTGCTGCTCCACTGTAGAGATACCATGAGAGCTGTCCTCAATCGACATATGCACCTCTCACTGGGTGGGTGATGAACACCAGTGTGTGAACATGTGCGCGTGAGTATGTGAGTGAGTGTTTGTCTGTGTGTATGTATGTCACAGTGTGTGTGTGTGAATGAGTGTTTGTGGCCTTTATGGGCGGTGGGGAGATTCTTATGACATCGCCAGCAGTAAGATTTGAGTTATATTTCCAAAAAGACAAGTCCTGTAGCTTTCAAATGATATGTAACTTTCTATTTTCTGATGATGATCCCCCCCAACTCACCGGGCCTTGTACAGGGCCCAAAACAACCACTCAGAGTTTAACTGGTTAAGCTGCAGCTGGACAGAACAGAGCGGCATGTCTTGCTCTTCATTGTAATCAGAGGGCTCTGGAGGTTGTTGCAGAGAAAAAGTCCCATCATGTAGAACGGGCGTCAGCGCAGGATGCAGCCTTGTTTCTCCTCCCCCTTCATGTGTCTCTTCAGGGCTGCTGATTCACCCAGGCTCACAATGTCAAAGTCTGACGCATGCTTTTGCACCTCACACAGTGGGGGTTGGTTGGGACCAGTGATGTAGTGGTAAAAAGGTGGGTAAATTACATTAAACTAAAATATAAAACGCAACATGTAAAGTGTTGGTCCCATGTTTCATGAGTTGAAATAAAATATCCTAGATATTTTCCATACGCACAAAAGGCAGGGTTGAATCTACATTTGCCCGGCAGTTTAGCTATCGATGTGATGTTTGGTGGCGCCTAATCAGTCAGTTCTGTACCTGCCTGGCTTAGTAGCAGTGTGGGTGGAATGAGCGAGCTCGCCTGGCAACCACAGCGCGAAACACGTGAGGAAATAAAACTTGGTAGTCTGCCTGGAAATGTATTCGCATTTTTCTAATATTTTTCATAAACATATTTGATCATTATCTGTTCTCCTCTAATTTTAATTCAAGTACAGTATTATACAGAGCCATGAGTGCATGGAACTTCCTTCCATCTTACAGTGGGGAAAAAAGTATTTAGTCAGCCACCAATTGTGCAAGTTCTCCCACTTAAAAAGATGAGAGAGGCCTGTAATTTTCATCATAGGTACACGTCAACTATGACAGACAAAATGAGAATTTTTTTCTCCAGAAAATCACATTGTAGGATATTTTATGAATTTATTTGCAAATTATGGTGGAAAATAAGTATTTGGTCAATAACAAAAGTTTCTCAATACTTTGTTATATACCCTTTGTTGGCAATGACACAGGTCAAACGTTTTCTGTAAGTCTTCACAAGGTTTTCACACACTGTTGCTGGTATTTTGGCCCATTCCTCCATGCAGATCTCCTCTAGAGCAGTGATGTTTTGGGGCTGTCGCTGGGCAACACAGACTTTCAACTCCCTCCAAAGAATTTCTATGGGGGTTGAGATCTGGAGACTGGCTAGGCCACTCCAGGACCTTGAAATGCTTCTTACGAAGCCACTCCTTCGTTGCCCGGGCGGTGTGTTTGGGATCATTGTCATGCTGAAAGACCCAGCCACGTTTCATCTTCAATGCCCTTGCTGATGGAAGGAGGTTTTCACTCAAAATCTCACGATACATGGCCCCATTCATTCTTTCCTTTACACGGATCAGTCATCCTGGTCCCTTTGCAGAAAAACAGCCCCAAAGCATGATGTTTCCACCCCCATGCTTCACAGTAGGTATGGTGTTCTTTGGATGCAACTCAGCATTCTTTGTCCTCCAAACACGACGAGTTGAGTTTTTACCAAAAGGTTCTATTTTGGTTCCATCTGACCATATGACATTCTCCCAATCCTCTTCTGGATCATCCAAATGCACTCTAGCAAACTTCAGACGGGCCTGGACATGTACTGGCTTAAGCAGGGGGACACGTCTCGTACTGCAGGATTTGAGTCCCTGGCGGCGTAGTGTGTTACTGATGGTAGGCTTTGTTACTTTGGTCCCAGCTCTCTGCAGGTCATTCACTAGGTCCCCCCGTGTGGTTCTGGGATTTTTGCTCACCGTTCTTGTGATCATTTTGACCCCACGGGGTGAGATCTTGCGTGGAGCCCCAGATCGAGGGAGATTATCAGTGGTCTTGTATGTCTTCCATTTCCTAATAATTGCTCCCACAGTTGATTTCTTCAAACCAAGCTGCTTACCTATTGCAGATTCAGTCTTCCCAGCCTGGTGCAGGTCTACAATTTTGTTTCTGGTGTCCTTTGACAGCTCTTTGGTCTTGGCCATAGTGGAGTTTGGAGTGTGACTGTTTGAGGTTGTGGACAGGTGTCTTTTATACTGATAACAAGTTCAAACAGGTGCCATTAATACAGGTAACGAGTGGAGGACAGAGGAGCCTCTTAAAGAAGAAGTTACAGGTCTGTGAGAGCCAGAAATCTTGCTTGTTTGTAGGTGACCAAATACTTATTTTCCACCATAATTTGCAAATAAATTCATAAAAAATCCTACAATGTGATTTTCTGGATTTTCTTTTCTCAATTTGTCTGTCATAGTTGACGTGTACCTATGATGAATGAATGATTACAGGCCTCTCTCATCTTTTTAAGTGGGAGAACTTGCACAATTGGTGGCTGACTAAATACTTTCCCCCTCTGTATATAGAGCAAGGAACAGCAAACCTGGTTTCAAAAAACTAATATAGCAACACCTCACGGCTCCATGCCTCTCCCCCATGTGACCTACTTGTTGTGTGTATGTACTAACATGTATGTGGAACTGATAGATGCACATACACACACACACACACACTACATGTTAATGTTTTTAAATGTATGTCAATTGTAAAGTATTTTGTCTGTAATGTCTTTTTCGTTATGTCTCGGACCCCAGTAAGACTAGCTGTCGCCACTCTTACCCTAACTCTAACACTAACCCAAGTCTAAGACGTGTACTGAGCAGACCTGCAGTTTGAGGGGTGGGGTTGGTGGGTCTCCTGACAGGCAGCGCATCACTTCCTGCTGCGTGAGAGGGCGTGGGGTTCAGAGGTCGCTGGGCTGCTTCAAGAACACACACAAAAACAAATAACATGCAAAACAGGGTCACTTTCTTAATGAAGGATAAAATTACACAATGCTTTAAAAGATGCTTAAATACTGTATAATCAACATCATTAGTATTGTTATAAATGTAGCCTAGTTTTAACCTGTCTCTCGTGGGGCATCCTTGAGGTAGTTCTGGGAGTTGGGAGTCTTGGGGAACGGAGGAAGGTCCTGAGACAGAGATCTCATATCAGGGACCTGACAGGAAAACACAGATAGTTGTTTTATACACGTACAGTAGCTGAGCTGAATACAATCTACAATATGTTGCACAAGTCGGAGAGGTACACAGTGAAGCTTATATTAACCCTCTCTGTACCAAACCAAATGCTAGGCTAGTAGCATGGGGAAATATTGTCTAGACACTCTTTTCCAGGGGAGATGAAGTTTATAAATTGACTGGCTGGGCTGTGGGACAATCGAAGCGTATTAATGAATCTAATGGAACTGTTAACAGGCATTACGTAGCTTTGCTGAATACAATCAATTGATGGGAAAGCTCTGTCACCTCCTCTGAGTACTCAAAACCTGCTCCTTTCTCTGAGTGGAAATACGGAGGAATGATTCTGTTCCTTAGAGCCTCTCTGTACATCTTCTCCTGGTCCAGCTCCTGTCTGAACAGTACAGCAACATTAATAGCATAAATATTCCTGGGAAAAGATGGGAATGTCAACTATGTCAGCTCTACGATACAGAGCAGTTAGTTAGTTACCTGTGTTGCTCTATCCTGCTCTTCCACATAGTTTCCTGTGCCTCTTCACTGAAGCTGTAAACCAGCAGATTGTAATATGATGATAAGATAATGGAAAAGGTTCAAAAGCTGGAGATGTTTATGTTCACAGCTTAACTAAGCCCATTAGTACAGGGATAAGATAAGATAGCAACTAATAAGAGACTCGTGAGAAAGATGACCTACAGATCTAAGATCAGGTTAGTTAGGATACAGATCTAGGATCAGGCTAGTTATGATACAGATCTAGGATCAGGCTAGTTATGATACAGATATAGGATCAGGCTAGTTATGATACAGATATAGTTATGATACAGATCTAGTTAGGATACAGATCTAGGAGCAGGCTAGTTATGATACAGATCTAGTTAGGATACAGATCTAGGATCAGGCAAGTTATGATACAGATCTAGTTAGGATACAGATCTAGGAGCAGGCTAGTTATGATGCAGATCTAGTTATGATACAGATCTAGGATCAGGCTAGTTATGATACAGATATAGTTATGAAACATATCTAGGATCAGGCTAGTTATGATAATGATCTAGGACCAGGCTAGTTATGATACATATCTCGTATTGATACAGATCTAGTAATGATACAGATCTAGGATCAGGTTAGTTATGATACAGATGTAGTTATAATAATAATATGCCATTTAGCAGACGCTTTTATCCAAAGCGACTTACAGTCATGTGTGCATACATTTTTACGTATGGGTGGTCCCGGGGATCGAACCCACTACCCTGGCGTTACAAGCGCCATGCTCTACCAATTGAGCTACAGAGGACCACATGATACAGATCTAGGACCAGGCTAGTTATGACACTGATCTAGGACCAGGCTAGTTCTGACCCACCTGTCTGTGTCTTTCTCTGAGAGAGAGGCCTCAGTCTGCAGGGCTGGAGTCATCAGTGCCTGGGTGTACATGGTGGCTACATCCACTGGGGTGGAACAAACACAAACACACTCCCTATTCAACTCACCATTCCTTTTCCCTTACTCCAATTCATTGCTACAGCTAGGAAATAATCTCCAAGCCAAAATGAAGGACTCACCGGGGAAGATTCTGTTCTCTATAGTGGGGTTCTCTGACTCTGGAAGTGACTGAGGAAGAAGAAATGCACATGGTGTCACAGAATACTACAGCACCTGAGTAACAGAATACTACAGCACCTGAGTAACAGAATACTACAGCACCTGAGTAACAGAATACTACAGCAGCTGAGTAACAGAATACTACAGCACCTGAGTAACAGAATACTACAGCAGCTGAGTAACAGAATACTACAGCACCTGAGTAACAGAATACTACAGCAGCTGAGTAACAGAATACTACAGCACCTGAGTAACAGAATACTACAGCACCTGAGTAACAGAATACTACAGCACCTGAGTAACATAATACTACAGCAGCTGAGTAACAGAATACTACAGCACCTGAGTAACAGAATACTACAGCACCTGAGTAACAGAATACTACAGCACCTGAGTAACAGAATACTACAGCACCTGAGTAACAGAATACTACAGCACCTGAGTAACAGAATACTACAGCACCTGAGTAACAGAATACTACAGCACCTGAGTAACAGAATACTACAGCACCTGAGTAACAGAATACTACAGCACCTGAGTAACAGAATACTACAGCACCTGAGTAACAGAATACTACAGCACCTGAGTAACAGAATACTACAGCACCTGAGTAACAGAATACTACAGTACCCGAGTAACAGTACACTACAGCACCCGAGTAACATAATACTTCAGCACCTAAGTAACTTCATACTACAGTACCTGAGTAATACTGACATATTTGAGCAGGTCAGTAGCATGGACCTTCTCCTCCTCAGTACGTGTGTGTGTGTGTGTGTGTGTGTGTGTGTGTGTGTGTGTGTGTGTGTGTGTGTGTGTGTGTGTGTGTGTGTGTGTGTGTGTGTGTGTGTGTGTGTGTGTGTGTGTGTGTGTGTGTGTGTGTGTGTGTGTGTGTGTGTGTGTGTGTGTGTGTGTGCGTGTGCGTGTGCGTGTGTGATCGTGTACTTACTCACCAGGACCAGTTTGAGCAGGTCAGCAGCGTGGACCTTCTCCTCCTCAGTACGAGGGTCCTTCAACTGCATCTTCTCTGACAGGTTCTCTCTCTGGACAACCTGCTCCATGTACTCCTACAATACCAGGTACAGGAGGAGGACCACATGTTGAGACAAGACCAGGTACAGGAGGGGGACCAAATGTTGAGACAAGACCAGGTACAGGAGGGGGACCGCATGTTGACATACAGATTACACCACATACCAAACACATGTTGTGATGGAACATCTATATTAAGATAGCCTAGCAGTTAGAGCATTGGGACAGCAACTGAAAGGTCTCTGGTTCGAATCCCTGAGCTGACAATGTGAAAGAAATATGTTGATGTGCCCTTGAGCAAGGCACTTAGCCCTAACTGCTCCAGGGTCGCTGTTAATAATGTCTGACCCTGGCTGTGACCCTACTCTCTGAGAGTGTCTCAGGGGGAGTTGGGATATGCAACAAAACACATTTCCAATTCACACATGCATACAGTGCCTTGCAAAAGTATTCATCCCCCTTGGCGTTTTTCCTATTTTGTTGCATTACAACCTGTAATTTAAATTGATTTTTATTTGGATTTCATGTAATGGACATACACAAAATAGTCCAAATTGGTGAAGTGACATAAAAAAAAAAAACTTGTTTCAGAAAATTCGAACAAATAAATAACGGAAAAGTGGTGCGTGCATATGTATTCACCCCCTTTGCTATGAAGCCCCTAAATAAGATATGGTGCAACCAATTACCTTCAGAAGTCACATAATTAGTTAAATAAAGTCCACCTGTGTGCAATCTAAGTGTCACATGATCTCAGTATATATACACCTGTTCTGAAAGGCCCCAGAGTCTGCAACACCACTAAGCAAGGGGCACCACTAAACAAGGGGCACCACCAAGCAAGCGGCACCATGAAGACCAAGGAGCTCTCCAAACAGGTCAGGGACAAAGTTGTGGAGAAGTACAGATCAGGGTTGGGTTATAAAAAAATATCCGAAACTTTTAACATCCCACGGAGCACCATTAAATCCATTATTAAAAAATTGAAAGAATATGGCACCACAACATTTACATTTACATCATTTAGCAGACACTCTTATCCAGAGCGACTTACAAATTGGTGCATTCAACTTATGATAGCCAGTGGGACAACCACTTGTTTTGTATTTCTTTTTTTTTTTATGGGGGGGTGGGGGAGTAGAAGGATTACTTTATACTATTCCAGGTATTCCTTAAAGAGGTAGGGTTTCAAGTGTCTCCGGAAGGTGGTCAGTGACTCCGCTGTCCTGGCGTCGTGGGGGAGCTTGTTCCACCATTGGGGTGCCAGAGCAGCAAATAGCTTTGACTGGGCTGAGCAGGAACTGTGCTTCCGTAGAGGTAGGGGAGCTAGCAGGCCAGAGGTGGATGAACGTAGTGCCCTCGTTTGGGTGTAGGGTCTGATCAGAGCCTGAAGGTAAGGAGGTGCCATTCCCCTCACAGCTCCGTAGGCAAGCACCATGGTCTTGTAGTAGATGCGAGCCTCCAAGAGAGGGCCGCCCACCAAAACTCACGGACCAGGCAAGGAGGGCATTAATCAGAGGCAACAAAGAGACCAAAGATAACCCTGAAGGAGCTGCAAAGCTCCACAGCGGAGATTGGAGTATCTGTCCATAGGACCACTTTAAGCCGTACACTCCACAGAGCTGGGCTTTACGGAAGAGTGGCCAGAAAAAAGCCATTGCTTAAAGAAAAAAATAAGCAAACACGTTTGGGGTTCGCCAAAAGGCATGTGGGAGACTCCCCAAACATATGGAAGAAGGTACTCTGGTCAGATGAGACTAACATTGAGCTTTTATGCAATCAAGGAAAACGCTATGTCTGGCGCAAACCCAACACCTCTCATCACCCCGAGAACACTGATAAGAGCGTCTGCTAAATGACTAAAATGTAAATGTAACACCATCCCCACAGTGAAGCATGGTGGTGGCAGCATCATGCTGTGGGGATGTTTTTCATCGGCAGGGACTGGGAAACTGGTCAGAATTAAAGGAATGATGGATGGTGCTAAATACAGGGAAATTCTTGAGGGAAACCTGTTTCAGTCTTCCAGAGATTTGAGACTGGGACGGAGGTTCACCTTCCAGCAGGACAATGACCCTAAGCATACTGCTAAAGCAACACTTGAGTGGTTTAAGGGGAAACATTTAAATGTCTAGGAATGGCCTAGTCAAAGCCCAGACCTCAATCCAATTGAGAATCTGTGGTATGACTTAAAGATTGCTGTACACCAGCGGAACCCATCCAACTTGAAGGAGCTGGAGCAGTTTTGCCTTGAAGAATGGGCAAAAATCCCAGTGGCTAGATGTGCCAAGCTTATAGAGACATACCCCAAGAGACTTGCAGCTGTAATTGCTGCAAAAGGCGGCTCTACAAAGTATTGACTTTGGGGGGGTGAATAGTTATGCACGCTCAAGTTTTCTGTTTTTTTTGTCTTATTTCTTGTTTGTTTCACAATAAAAATTATTTTGCACCTTCAAAGTGGTAGGCATGTTGTGTAAATCAAATGATACAAACCCCCCCAAAAATTCCAGGTTGTAAGGCAACAATATAGGAAAAATGCCAAGGGGGGTGAATACTTTCGCAAGCCACTGTATAATACACACTTGTACATTTGTGAAATAGGAGCAATATAAGCACCCACCAAATAATAATTATGATTATGGCCTGACATTGGACTATATCTGCTTCTACACTGGGTTAAAGCTGCTTTAATGGAGACGGCGTGAAAGAATCCACATAGCAGTGAGCTATAGTGCTGTACCCTGAGGCGTGACTCCAGAGTCCTGCGGAGTTGTCTGCTGACCGGCTGGTACTGGAGCAGCTGTCGGACCTCCAGGGTATCAGGACAGCTCAGCACGGGCCTGCAGGCCTCAGAAACAGGCTTCTCTCTCAGGGTCAGACCCCGGCCCAGGGTGGTCCCGAACGGAGGGCCTGGCGTCTTCCTCTGGGGGGGGTGGTGTACAGTAGATGTTTAAAGAATAGTTTTTTTTAGGGCATAAAGTGGTTTATTTTATTATAATTTTGAAGGCATCAAAATCATTACACCCTATGACTAAAGTGTGTTTGTTTTGACCATGCATAAAATGACCTTAAATTCAAGTAAACGTGAAAACTAGCATGATTTGCTAATACTTTACGCGTCTATTTCAAGTGCATTTTCTCTTTCATTTTCTCTGTCTGTCTACCTCTACTGAGGGGAAGTTGTCCCAGCGGCGGGACTTGAGGTTAGTGGGGATGATATCCTTGTTTTGTTTCTGGATGACCCATCTGGACCACACGTCCTGAAGACAGGGTCTCAGCACCGTTATACCCAGCACACCTGCAGGACAGGGAGGAGACCACAGACGTGTCTATGGGTCAACAAGGAGGAAACACAGGTCTATGGAGGTAGAGTACAGCCAACATGATTGGAAATGGATGGAATCCTACCCTGTAGGTCTGGGAGGGGTTCTTTAAGCAGGGCGACAGCAGGGTCAGAGTAGTCCTCATACAGACGTTCCTCTACTGTCTGAGAGTACAGCAGCTCTGTGCCTGAACCATCCTCATGGGCCATGAACAACCTGGATGTTTATTATGGATATAGAGAATGAGAGTACCCATCATGCTTCAGCCCAGCTGGAACACTAAAGGGGTAAAAAGGTGCCTAACTGGGGGACATTGGAATAAAAAAACTAGTTACGCTGTACAGATGGGGCGCAGAGTTACTGAAGCCTACCTTGGAATGTGGACTTTACGTCCAATATAATGCTTGGCCAACTCTCTCTCTTCTGGATGCCCTCCTTCCTCCTCCATCTCTTCCTCCTCCATCTCTTCCTCTTCCACTCTGCTGTCCAGAGGGCTAGAGATCTCCACTGACGTCCGGCCATCCTTCATCACCTGCACACAGGAAGATTTGATACACTGATACTATAACTCCACCATGCCCTACAAATGCCCTATGAATCCTACAGTGATGTTTCCTAATCCACTTTGTCAAACAAGTTTTCAAAATGAAAATTCCCGGGGCTTGCAGAGTTCAGTGTATCGTACAATAATCCTCTGAACACTTGGGCTGATGGGAAAACAAACTGTCTGGAATCTCACCCTATTCCTTATATAGTGCACAAATTATGGTCAGTGCCTTATGCCCTGGTCCCAGATCTGTTTGTGCTGTCTTGCCAAATCCTATGGTCATCGTCAAGCCAAATGGCAAGACAGCACAAACAGATCTGGGACCAGGCTATAAGTAGTGCACTATATACAGTGAGGGAAAAAAGTATTTGATCCCCTGCTGATTTTGTACGTTTGCCAACTGACAAAGACATGATCAGTCTATAATTTTAATGGTAGGTTTATTTGAACAGTGAGAGACAGAATAACAACAACAAAATCCAGAAAAACGCATGTCATAAATGTTATAAATTGATTTGCATTTTAATTAGGGAAATAAGTATTTGACCCCTCTGCAAAACATGACTTAGTACTTGGTGGCAAAACCCTTGTTGGCAATCACAGAGGTCAGACGTTTCTTGTAGTTGGCCACCAGGTTTGCACACATCTCAGGAGGGATTTTGTCCCACTCCTCTTTGCAGATCTTCTCCAAGTCATTAAGGTTTCGAGGCTGACGTTTGGCAACTAGAACATTCAGCTCCCTCCACAGATTTTCTATGGAATTAAGGTCTGGAGACTGGTTAGGCCACTCCAGGACCTTAATGTGCCTCTTCTTGAGCCACTCCTTTGTTGCCTTAGATGTGTGTTTTGGGTCATTGTCATGCTGGAATACGCATCCACAAACCATTTTCAATGCCCTGGCTGAGGGAAGGAGGTTCTCACCCAAGATTTGACGGTATATGGCCCCGTCCATCGTCCCTTTGATGCGGTGAAGTTGTCCTGTCCCCTTAGCAGAAAAACACCCCCAAAGCATAATGTTTCCACCTCCATGTTTGACGGTGGGGATAGTGTTCTTGGGGTCATAGGCAGCATTTCTCCTCCTCCAAACACGGCGAGTTGAGCTGATGCCATAGAGCTCCATTTTGGTCTCATCTGACCACAACACTTTCACCCAGTTCTCCTTTGAATCATTCAGATGTTCATTGGCAAACTTCAGATGGCCCTGTATATGTGCTTTCTTAAGCAGGGGGACCTTGCGGGCGCTGCAGGATTTCAGTCCTTCACGGAGTAGTGTGTTACCAATTGTTTTCTTGGTGACTATGGTCCCAGCTGCCTTGAGATCATTGACAAGATCCTCCCGTGTAGTTCTGGGCTGATTCCTCACCGTTGTCATGATCATTGCAACTCCACGAGGTGAGATCTTACATGGAGCCCCAGGCCGAGGGAGATTGACAGTTCTTTTGTGTTTCTTCCATTTGCGAATAATCGCACCAACTGTTGTCACCTTCTCACCAAGCTGCTTGGCTTCTACACCTGCATTACTAGCTGTTTGGGGTTTTAGGCTGGGTTTCTGTACAGCACTTCGAGATATTAGCTGATGTAAGAAGGGCTATATAAAATAAAATTGATTGATTGATTGATTGATTGGCGATGGTCTTGTAGCCCATTCCAGCCTTGTGTAGGTCTACAATCTTGTCCCTGACATCCTTGGAGAGCTCTTTGGTCTTGGCCATGGTGGAGAGTTTGGAATCTGATTGATTGATTGCTTCTGTGGACAGGTGTCTTTTATACAGGTAACAAACTGAGATTAGGAGCACTCCCTTTAAGAGTGTGCTCCTAATCTCAGCACGTTACCTGTATAAAAGACACCTGGGAGCCAGAAATCTTTCTGATTGAGAGGGGGTCAAATACTTATTTCCCTCATTAAAATGCAAATCAATTTATAACATTTTTGACATGCGTTTTTCTGGATTTTTTGTTGTTATTCTGTCTCTCACTGTTCAAATAAATCTACCATTAAAATGATATACTGATCATTTCTTTGTCAGTGGGCAAACGTACAAAATCAGCAGGGGATCAAATACTTTTTTCCCTCACTGTATAGGGAACAGGGGTGTCATTTGGGACGCGTTTAGAACTGGCCCACCTGGAAGAGGTTCCCGTGGTGGTCTGTGACCTCACACAGTGTGTCTGAGGTGGAGGTGTGGTCCATCCTGTAGCTGCCTGGCTGCTCTCTGGGACTCCAGCTGGCCAGACTCAGGGTTGGGCTGTGCTCAGGGTCGGACCTGTACACACAACTACCGTCCTGGTTGATCAACAGCAGACCTACACTGGACGGGTACACCTAGAGGGGACACAGGGACATGGAGAGTCACCTAGAATGGATATAGCACCTCAGAACACAGTCATTTGGTAGACTCGTGAAAAGAAGCTTGGATCTTCTCCTCCGATGCGCTCTACATTTTGAGAAGGAGGTGGGAAGAGGACGGGAGGAATGGAGGAGGGACATTTAACATTCACCCCCGGTTTCTCTTACGTGGTAGGCTCCGTTGCAGGTGGCGGTGACGACGCTTCCGTCTCCAAAGAACACTTTGCAGGACCTGTCCTCGCTGAACATGGCTACCGTGGCAAACCCCAGCCGCTCCACCATCACCACCTTCTCCTTATGACAGACACTGCTGCTGGACCTCTCCCCTGGTAACACAACGTATACATTATCACACCACGCACCGTCCTTCCTACACACACTGTTGTCTCTGTCCTGGTAACACAACTGTGATGTCACGAGAGGCTGTGTCCTGGAGGGACGTTACATCCCCCTGAGGTGGCTGCAAACCCAGACAGCTATGGCTCCATCTGCTGGTATGGTCGGGAACTCCACCCCTCTATGGCCAATCTTCCCACGCAGCTGAAACAAATCAGGAGCTGATGAGCTGAAGGTTTGGGAAGGGAAGAGACACACTGAGGGAGTGTGTGGGGGGTGAAGAGACACAGTCTCCAACCTGGGCTCTCTGGAGGACAAGAGTGCTGCACGTCCACTTCCATGAGGAATATAAGGATTTGGAGATACTTACCTTTGGGAAATACTCACCTTTGGATATATGCACCTGTGGAAATACGTGAGAGACATTTGGAAGGACTTTTTGCTGGGTTGGCCACTAGCTGCAACGTGGACTACAGTAAGGCTGGGGAAAAGTTATCTGAGCGAGTGAGAATTATGATTTTGGATGTGGAAGAGACATCCCTGAACTGTTAACCCTTAAAGAGCCACAAGAGAACAGAATTTTGTTATATTTTCGTTAATTTCCCAAGACCTATAATAAAATCCTTGTTTTGTTTGAACCTTGTCTCCTTGCACTACTTGAGCAATCCCGCTGAAAGCTGTGTAGCCTCTCGTGACGTCACAGATGGTGGAGAATACGGGCACGCTCAAGCGTTAATAGTGCATGTCAGAGGAGGATACCGAAGGTTTGATCACCCAGTTTTCCAAGTTGGCCGTAGGCTCCCCGCCGACTGAAATGGAGGACATATTGAAAGCCCTTGTTGCTGGCCAGCAAGCCCAGATGCAAGCAAACGTGGCTCTCTTGGAGGAGCAAAAGAAAGCCAACCTTCTGAAGGCAGAGGAATTGCAGTTGCAGAGACAGAGGGTGGTCCAAAATACCCGCCCAATAAAGGCAAGTGACTTTATATCTAAGATGGGAGCTACCGATGACATTGAGGCATACCTGCATGCATTTGAGGCCACGGCCACTAGGGAAGCCTGGCCCAAGCAACAGTGGGTTGGTCTGTTAGCCCCCTTTCTAACCGGGGAATCGCTGAATGCTGTCCGGGACCTGGGCCCTGACCAGGTTACTGACTATGATGCCCTGAAGTCTGAGATCCTCAGCAGATATGGACTCACAAAGTTTGGTATGGCCCAGCGCTTTCACAGCTGGACCTTCCAACCAGACCAACCTCCTCGGGCGCAGATGCATGAACTTGTCCGAATCGCAAGGAAATGGCTGGATCCGCAGAGGAATACAGCAGCGGCGGTGGTGGAGGCCGTTGTGGTGGATCGTTACCTACGCGCCCTGCCTTATGAGGCAAAACGGTTCATCAGTCAACAGGCCTTGACCACGGCTGATCTGACCGTGGAAGCTGTGGAAAAGTACCAGGCCACAGCGGAGATGCTGAATGCTTCCCGAAAAGACCCCAGGAGTGCGGCCCCACCACAAATGGGAAGAACCCGTCCAAAGGACCCCAAGGTCTCGAACCCAGCCACGTCAGGACTTATCCCGGCTCCAGGGGGAGCCAGAAACCAGGCGGGTCCAAGAAGAGTACACCAGGAGGGGGAAACTCGACAGTGTTACCGGTGTGGGGAGATGGGACATATCTCCTGGCAGTGTGGGAAACCAGCCGATGAACCTATGCCCACTGCGGAGTCCTCCAGCTCAGCACCCACACACCGTTTTGCCTCGCTCTTGGGAGTCGTAGATGGCGGCCCAGATCGACCCCCCACCTGCCCGGTAACTGTGAATCACCATGATGTGGAGGCCTTACTGGATTCTGGTAGCCGGGCCACCCTGGTGCGTAAGGATTTGGTGGGCCCAACGTGTCTGACCCCGGGGAAAGTCCTCCCAGTTTCCTGTGTCCATGGGGACACCAGAGAATACCCCATTACTGAACTTACAATGACCAGCACACGGGGAACCATACACACGACGGCGGGGGTGGTTGATTCCCTCCCCGTCCCTGTCCTAATTGGACGAGACTGCCCAGCCTTTTACCCACTCTGGAGAGAGTCTCAGGAGAGGATAACCCGAGTACCTCGGAAACGGAGAGGCAAGACTCATCCTGGGAAGGCTCCGGTGCAATCCTCCGAGTTACTCACTCCCGCCCGGGCTCTGATAGGGATGGCAGGTGCCCAGACCGACACAGAGACGGAGCTACAGAATCTGGACAAAGAACTGTCTGGTCTGAAGGGGACCGCTGAGAGGTATCGTTTGTTAAAGCAACAGTTAGACATGAAGACAGAAGAGTTAGATATCCTCCAGGCTAAACTCCAACAGAGCTCCTTCCATAAGCAACAGGAGGAGCTGGAGATGCTGCGCAGGACCATCGAGGAGTGTGAGGAGACCCTGCGCAGTAGTAAGGAGGTCCAGAAGAAGGCAGAGGAGAAGTACAAGGTGTTGGAGAACAAGATGAAGAATGCGGAGGCAGAGAGAGAGAAGGAACTGAAAGCTGCTCAACAAAAGCTAAACTCTGCTAAAACCAAGGCTGATGCGTTCAGTAAGAAACTCAAGGAGAGACAACAGGAGGCTGAGTCCCTGGTCCTAGAGGTGGAGGAGTTGAAGAGAGAGCAGGCTGGCAAGCACCACAGCAATGCGGACGCCCTCTCCCGGCGTGATGCCTTCTTCGCTGCCTTTACCCCGACGAGGACGTCGGTCCCGAGGAGGGGGATGTGTGATGTCACGAGAGGCTGTGTCCTGGAGGGACGTTACATCCCCCCTGAGGTGGCTGCAAACCCAGACAGCTATGGCTCCATCTGCTGGTATGGTCGGGAACTCCACCCCTCTATGGCCAATCTTCCCACGCAGCTGAAACAAATCAGGAGCTGATGAGCTGAAGGTTTGGGAAGGGAAGAGACACACTGAGGGGAGTGTGTGGGGGGTGAAGAGACACAGTCTCCAACCTGGGCTCTCTGGAGGACAAGAGTGCTGCACGTCCACTTCCATGAGGAATATAAGGATTTGGAGATACTTACCTTTGGGAAATACTCACCTTTGGATATATGCACCTGTGGAAATACGTGAGAGACATTTGGAAGGACTTTTTGCTGGGTTGGCCACTAGCTGCAACGTGGACTACAGTAAGGCTGGGGAAAAGTTATCTGAGCGAGTGAGAATTATGATTTTGGATGTGGAAGAGACATCCCTGAACTGTTAACCCTTAAAGAGCCACAAGAGAACAGAATTTTGTTATATTTTCGTTAATTTCCCAAGACCTATAATAAAATCCTTGTTTTGTTTGAACCTTGTCTCCTTGCACTACTTGAGCAATCCCGCTGAAAGCTGTGTAGCCTCTCGTGACATCACACCACGCACCATCCTTCCTACACACACTGTTGTCTCTGTCCTGGTAACCCAACGTATACATTATCACACCATGCACCGTCCTTCCTACACACTGTTGTCTCTGTCCTGGTAACACAATGTATACATTATCACACCATGCACCATCCTTCCTACACACTGTTGTCTCTGTCCTGGTAACACAACGTATACATTATCACACCATGCACCATCCTTCCTACACACACTGTTGTCTCTGTCCTGGTAACACAGAATACACACTACTACTGTATCAGACCAGGTAGCAGTTAGTAGCATAGCCTTTAACCTGTGTTAATGTGTTGATGGGACCAGCCACAGAGAGTCACTCTCTCCTGGTACAGGGTTAGAGTTAGGGTTAGGGGTGTTGGGTACCTGTGTTAATGTGTTGATGGGACCAGCCACAGAGAGTCACTCTCTCCTGGTACAGGGTTAGAGTTAGGGTTAGGGGTGTTGGGTACCTGTGTTAATGTGTTGATGGGACCAGCCACAGAGAGTCACTCTCTCCTGGTACAGGGTTAGAGTTAGGGTTAGGGGTGTTGGGTACCTGTGTTAATGTGCTGATGGGACCAGCCACAGAGAGTCACTCTCTCTTGGTACAGGGTTAGAGTTAGGGTTAGGGGTGTTGAATACCTGTGTTAATGTGCTGATGGGACCAGCCACAGAGAGTCACTCTCTCCTGGTACAGAGTTAGGGTTAGGGGTGTTGGGTACCTGTGTTAATGTGCTGATGGGACCAGCCACAGAGAGTCACTCTCTCCTGGTACAGGGTTAGAGTTAGGGTTACGGGTGTTGGGTACCTGTGTTAATGTGTTGATGGGACCAGCCACAGAGAGCCTCTCTCTCCTGGTACAGGGTAGTGATCCTGGTTCCGTCTGCATGGTCCACGATCACCGTCCCGTCTCTGTCCAGCACAGATATCACCTTGTCCTCCCGCGTGATCACAACCTGCTCACACAGACAAGGCAGAAGAGCTACTTTTACATATCACACGTCTAGGAAGTCAAAATGTTGAAATCTGCAAAAGTAGCAAGAAAACTAAACTTTATTAACAACCACGTTGTTAGCAACCATGTTGCTGGTTGGTATGCTCACAGTTTGACTGACAGGGTCTGTGGCTCTGAAGGCCAGGACGGGGCCAGGGTCTGTGGTCTGGTCCCCCATGGTGGCTACTCTGTGTCCGGAGGGGCTGGTGGTGGTCCAACAGACCCCCTGTCTGGCCTGGGTCTGGCCTGACGACCTCTGGTCCTCCCTGGGCTCGGGGTCACTTTGACTCTGGTCAGCCCCCAGGCTCTGCTTGGAGCCCAGCTTACCTGCTCACACACATAACTCCTCATCTCTCCTTTCCCTTAGTCAAGCACCGACACTCAACAACACTAAAGGTTGTGAAGCCAATAGATTTCAGACTGACACAGTACAAGTCTACTAGGAAGACACTTCAAATATATCAAAGACCAAAGGATATAGATGAAGGTCCATATCATTTGTTGGAGATGTGTTCACCCTTCTTGTCCTTGCTGTCTTTTCTCTCTGGTGTCTGAGTCTCCTTCACTACCTCGTCCTCCTTAGCAACGGGTTCAGGAGGAGAGGAGATGATGGGTCCTGACTCTGTACAGGTACTGACGGAACTGTCTGCAAACAGCACCTACACACAGACAGGGAGGAGCTTAACGTGTGTGTGTGTGTGTATGTGTGTGTGTGTGTATTCTGTTTACCAGTACCTGTGTTGATCCGTCTCTCATGTACTTGACCACGGTGCCCTGACCAGTGATGACCCTAGACAGCTCACTGTGTAACGATGGGTCTGTGAGGTGAAGCTCTCTACTGTCACTGCAGTGTAGGGGGAAACTCTGTCTCACCAACACACACTGACCCTCTGGAGTACTGCCTACAGTACACAAAACTACAGTTACACAAACACTGTATGGACACACACACACAGACACACACACAGACACACACTGACCGTCTGTATCATCACTGAGGAACTGCAGCAGCAGACCACTAGGGGTGGAGACGTTTAGTCTCTGGAACGGAGCACTGCCAGGTAATGCTGCCTGACTCTCACTCTCTCTGGTCTGGCAGGGGACAACACAGCCAACAACATCAAGGGAATTATAGACAGCAGGTAGGGAAACAGAAAGAAAATAGATGGTAAGAATATAACGTTGTAATATTGATATCAATGATATTACATTATCAACAACAAAACACTAACTGAACAGATGCTGTGGAAACTAAATGCATCTGTTTGTGACGGTCGATAGTCTGGATTCACCTGCTCCTTTTCCTCTCTGGGTGTTGGGGACTTGTTGGTCTCTCTGGGCGGCTCCACCCCCTTGGAGCTGTGGGAGGAGTTGAGTTTCTTATTGGAGAATGAGGAGGAGAGGAGGGTCGAGGGGGCGGGGGAGAGACTGGAGTCTGTGGGCATGTCCAGATCAGAGTCCTGACCAGCCTGCATCTCACCTACAGACACGTCAACAACCAGACAGTCACATTAAAGGTAGACTCAGCCATAAGACATCACCACACACAACAACATAGGGACCATACTGGGTCCCCATAACAGGAACAGTACACCAAGTGGTTTAATGACAGAGAAACAGACAGAATATGTCAAGACATAATCAGGCGATGATGTTAGGTGTTCACCCTGCTCCCCAGTTGGGCCGTAGCGACTGTAGGAGAGGTGGATGCCGTTGTCCAGCACAGCTGAGAAGGAGCCCAGCCTCACACTCTTATTGGCCGGACTCTGTGTCTCCATGTGGACCGCGTGGTGTCTGTTTGGCTGGGTGATGTGGGTGTAGAAATGATGCTTGTCCTTCATTACACACACTTTGATGAGCGTCGACCCTGGTAACAGAACACATGCTGTGTTTACACAGCCAGACCAATTCTGATCTTTTTTAGACTTATTGGTCTTTTGACCAATCACATCAGATCTTTCAGAGCTGATATGATTGGTCAATAGACCAATTAGTGTAGAAAAGATCAGAATTGGGCTGCCTGTGTAAACACAGCCTTAGAGAAGCAACGCGTGATGAGCGTCGACCCTGGAATCAGAACACATTTAGAGAAGCAACGCGTGATGAGCGTTGACCCTGGAAACAGAACACATTTAGAGAAGCAACGCGTGATGAGCGTCGACCCTGGAAACAGAACACATTTAGAGAAGCAACGCGTGATGAGCGTCGACCCTGGAAACAGAACACATTTAGAGAAGCAACGTGCGAACAAAAGAGAGCGAAAGTGTGTATCGTAGTAGTGGTGTGTGTGTGTGTGTGTGTGTGTATTCACCCTGCACAAAGTGGATGGTCTCCACCTGGATGTGGCCTCCGTCAGAGGGGTAAAGGGAATGGAGCTGGCCTGAGACCTGGATCAGCTGCCCCTCCATGCTGTACCCAGTGAAACCCTACACACACACACACAGTATTATTTAAGGTCAGCATTCTCTTGATATTGTTGCAGCAGATACTTTTTCAATGAAAGACAACATGCCATAAGAGCACATTAAAACATGATCTATCTAGTATCTGCTGTGACTATATCACTATATCTCTTCAACCAGAAAAACTGTTTACAACCACAAAATGTCATTATGAACGTCTAACGCCACATTTTGACTGTTGATTTTAAAGGGTGTTTATAGCCTCACAGTGAAGACGTCGGTAGGCGACTGCAGCTCTGCTCTCTGGCCTCCAGGGGTCCCCACAGCCAGGTCAGGGGTCTTGCTCACGTCCTCCCTGCTCTTCTTAGTGGTCGAGGGGGTGGTTTTCTTGTTCTCCTTGGACGAGTCGGCGCGCTCCGCTCCCTTCCCACCTTTATCTTTCTTAGCTTTCTTCACCTGTTCCTCCTCCTTCTGTCTGCTCTGCTCTAGCTTCCACGCCTGGAGAGAGAGCAGTTTGTAGAGAACACGACAAGCACAAACACAATCATTTTATCAGTATGTATGGAAGATATTAAATTAAAAATTATTAAATGAATCCCACTATAAAACGGGGTGGGAGACAACAAGACAGAGTACGTACTTTGAGTGAGTCTTCCCTGATGTACTGGTCTGGAGGAGGTTCCTCTGGGATAGGAGACTTGGCTGGGGAGGCTTCAGGTGGACAGGGAGGAGGTTCCTCTGGGATAGGAGACTTGGCTGGGGAGGCTTCAGGTGGACAGGGAGGAGGTTCCTCTGGGATAGGAGACTTGGCTGGGGAGGCTTCAGGTGGACAGGGACACAACACTTCCATCACTGTAACTACTAGTACTACTCTTAGAATAAGTGCTGTGATGTTTTTCATCTATCGTAATCTATGTATCAACGTTAATGAGTATTTATGTTATACCCCATGGATTTCAGCCTGTATTCATGATGTGTGGGTATCAGTAGAATATGAATGTGAACACTCCACTGCTTCCTTACTTGCAGTGTGTTTTGGTGAGACAGTGTCCTTCTTGGTGCCCTTAGCCGACTCTGTCCTGCCTTTCTCTGAGGAGTCAGACGGGGTGGGCCCTCTCAGTTTGTCTGCCTCTCTCTTGGCCTGCAGAGCTAGCCACTTGTCCTCCTCCTCCTTGGTCCAGTCAGATATAGAGTCTGCCACGTGCTCAAGGTATTTCCTGACGACAGAGAGGGAATGGTGGAAAGCCTTTGGATTTTAATAAATACACTCCCCACCGTAAAAGAAAACTGCATCCAAATCCTAAACAGTACCCACAGTCTAATGTAATCTGTACCTTTATCGTTTTGTAACCCAAAAATAAATCAACTAAATGGGTTTGAAGAAAATATACCTCCAACTGTTAAACAACTGATTTATAGCAAACATGTTTTTTGTGTGTTTTTTTTACAGCTGTACCTGAACCCGACGTTGGTATGGAGGGCCATGTCCCATAATTCCTTGCACTGGCGCTGAGGGCTCATGGGATTGTGACAGACGATGAACAGGGTGTTGTCCAGACTACCACAGAAGGTGTCCATGCAGCGGTAGGACTGAGAGGCAGACTGGAGAATCTAAAGCAAGACAACATGTTGTGTTGTTTCCCTACTGATCACAAACGGTTGCAAAAAGGAGCCAGAAATTAGAAGGTAAATAACTACAATAAATGTGAGTATTGATTAATATTGACCTGGGGAAAGACATTGGCATTGTGGTGCTCAGTATAGTGCCAGTCTCTGAGCGATCGCACCCGGCTTCTCTGGATCTCAGTCACATCTACTACATCAGACAAACTCTCCTCTGATTCATCCTGCTGGAACGCTTTAACTGCAGAGGAAACATGTTTTATTAGCTATTATTTCAAAGATACAAAGACAGAAACAATAAGATGTATCAGATCATCAACAATAGCCTGGTTGCAGATCTGTTTGTGCTGTCTTGACAACTCCATTGCTATCAGACCAACAGATCTGGTGGTATACTAGTCTGGATTCAGACCAACAGATCTAGTAGTATACTAGTCTGGATTCAGACCAACAGATCTGGTGGTATACTAGTCTGGATTCAGACCAACAGATCAGGTAGTAGACTAGTCTGGATTCAGACCAACAGATCTGGTAGTATACTAGTCTGGATTCAGACCAACATATCTGGTAGTAGACTAGTCTGGATTCAGACCAACAGATCTGGTAGTATACTAGTCTGGATTCAGACCAACAGATCTGGTAGTATACTAGTCTGGATTCAGACCAACAGATCTGGTAGTATACTAGTCCGGATACAGACCAACAGATCTGGTAGTATACTAGTCTGGATACAGACCAACAGATCTGGTAGTAGACTAGTCTGGATTCAGACCAACAGATCTGGTAGTAGACTAGTCTGGATTCAGACCAACAGATCTGGTAGTATACTAGTCTGGATTCAGACCAACAGATCTGGTAGTATCCTAGTCTGGATTCAGACCAACAGATCTGGTAGTAGACTGGTCTGGATTCAGACCAACATATCTGGTAGTAGACTAGTCTGGATTCAGACCAACAGATCTGGTAGTATACTAGTCTGGATTCAGACCAACAGATCTGGTAGTATCCTAGTCTGGATTCAGACCAACAGATCAGGTAGTAGACTAGTCTGGATTCAGACCAACAGATCAGGTAGTAGACTAGTCTGGATTCAGACCAACAGATCTGGTAGTAGACTAGTCTGGATTCAGACCAACAGATCTGGTAGTATACTAGTCTGGATTCAGACCAACAGATCTGGTAGTAGACTAGTCTGGATACAGACCAATGTGTCAGAGTAAAAAAAAAAAAAAGAAGCTATTTTTAACACGCAATTGCATTTAGAATTGTTATTTGTTGCGCAATGACTAGGCTTACAAAAGCAGGTTTCACTCCAGTAACCTACAGGCTTTTTGAGGAGCTACTCTGGCGCTGTCTGACAGGTGGTAGGATATTCCTCTCCTCAAACTAGTCTCTGTATGCCGTGCGCCTGTGATAAATAAGATGCATGACGACTAACGAAAATACACACCAATTTAATTCCACTAAATTATACAAATTAACCTATAGACCGATAAGCATGACCGATCAAATGTATTTTCGGCGGCTAACCGATTAATGGTTAAGCGTTAACATCCCTAGTGTCAGAGTTCATAGCAACATCTGTACCTTGTGTCTTGTTGCTGTGTCTGAGGTAGTTCTTGGCGAAGCTGACAGGGTCGTCCCAGGGCAGGCAGGTAGGTTGAGGGGAACCAGCAGAGGTCAGTAGGCCCCCCTCCTCCAGCTGGGTCAGGGGCATGCTCTCAAACACAAACTGTCTGACCACTCTCTCCACCTCCGGCCAGCTCAGAGACTCTGTATAGACACCCATCAGAACAACACAGGCTGGAACGGAATGGTTTCAACAACATCAAACACATGTGTTTGATGCAATTCCATTTGCTTCGTTCCAGCCATTATTATGAGCCGTCCTCCCCTCAGAGGCCTCCACTGCAGAACACAACACCACACTCTTATTCTGAATCCCAAATAATCCCCTAGTCCCTCATCCCTTGTCCCTAGTCTCTCATCCCTCGTCACTTTAGTAGATCTGATGCATTCTGATAGGTATAGAGCTATATGGATAGGTATAGAGCTATATGGTATAGAGCTATATGGACATGTATAGAGCTATATAGATAGGTATAGAGCTATATGGACATGTATAGAGCTATATAGATAGGTATAGAGCTATATAGATAGGTATAGAGCTATATGGATAGGTATAGAGCTATATGGATAGGTATAGAGCTATATGGTATAGAGCTATATGGATAGGTATAGAGCTATATAGATAGGTATAGAGCTATATGGATAGGTATAGAGCTATATGGATAGGTATAGAGCTATATGGTATAGAGCTATATGGATAGGTATAGAGCTATATAGATAGGTATAGAGCTATATGGATAGGTATAGAGCTATATGGATAGGTATAGAGCTATATGGATAGGTATAGAGCTATATGGTATAGAGCTATATTGACATGTATAGAGCTATATTGACATGTATAGAGCTATATTGACAGGTATAGAGCTATATGGATAGGTATAGAGCTATATGGATAGGTATAGAGCTATATAGATAGGTATAGAGCTATATGGACATGCGTGCGCTGCAGGATTTTAATCCATGACGGCGTAGTGTGTTACTAATAGTTTTCTTTGAGACTGTGGTCCCAGCTCTCTTCAGGTCATTGACCAGGTCCTGCCGTGTAGTTCTGGGCTGATCCCTCACCTTCCTCATGATCATTGATGCCCCACGAGGTGAGATCTTGCATGGAGCCCCAGACCGAGGTGATTGGCGGTCATCTTGAACTTCTTCCATTTTCTAATAATTGCGCCAACAGTTGTTGCCTTCTCACCAAGCTGCTTGCCTATTGTCCTGTAGCCCATCCCAGCCTTGTGCAGGTTTACAATTTTATCCCTGATGTCCTTACACAGCTCTCTGGTCTTGGCCATTGTGGAGAGGTTGGAGTCTGTTTGATTGAGTGTGTGGACAGGTGTCTTTTATACAGGTAACGAGTTCAAACAGGTGCAGTTAATACAGGTAATGAGTGGAGAACAGGAGGGCTTCTTTAAAAAAAACTAACAGGTCTGTGAGAGCCGGAATTCTTACTGGTTGGTAGGTGATCAAATACTTATGTCATGCAATAAAATGCAAATGAATTACTTAAAAATCATACGATGTGATTTTCTGGATTTTTGTTTTAGATTCCGTCTCTCACAGTTGAAGTGTACATATGATATAAATTACAGACCTCTACATGCTTTGTAAGTAGGAAAACCTGCAAATCAGCAGTGTATCAAATACTTGTTCTCCCCACTGTAGATAGGAATATTTGCGAAAGTATTCACCCCCCCTTGGCATTTTTCCTATTCTTCAAGGCAAAACTGCTCCAGCTCCTTCAAGTTGGATGGGTTCCGCTGGTGTACAGCAATCTTTAAGTCATACCACAGATTCTCAATTGGATTGAGGTCTGGGCTTTGACTAGGCCATACCAAGACATTTAAATGTTTCCCCTTAAACCACTCAAGTGTTGCTTTAGCAGTATGCTTAGGGTCATTGTCCTGCTGGAAGGTGAACCTCCGTCCCAGTCTCAAATCTCTGGAAGACTGAAACAGGTTTCCCTCAAGAATTTCCCTGTATTTCGCGCCATCCATCATTCCTTCAATTCTGACCAGTTTCCCAGTCCCTGCCGATGAAAAACATCTCCACAGCATGATGCTGCCACCACCATGCTTCACTGTGGGGATGGTGTTCTCAGGTGATGAGAGGTGTTGGGTTTGCGCCAGACAGAGCATTTTCCTTGATGGCCAAAAAGCTCAATTTTAGTCTCATCTGAGCAGAGTACCTTCTTCCATATGTTTGGGGAGTCTCCCACGTGCCTTTTGGTGAACACCAAACGTGTTTCTTATTTTTTTCTGTAAGCAATGGCTTTTTTCTGGCCACTCTTCCATAAAGCCCAGCTCTGTGTAGTGTACGGCTTAAAGTGGTCCTATGGACTGATACTCCAATCTCCGCTGTGGAGCTTTACAGCTCCTTCAGGGTTTTCTTTGGTCCCTTTGTTGCCACTCTGATTAATGCCCTCCTTGCCTGGTCCGTGAGTTTTGGTGGGCGGCCCTCTCTTGGCAGGTTTGTTGTGGTGCCATATTCTTTCCAATTTTTAATAATGGATTTATCCATGGGATGTTCAAAGTTTCGGATATTGTTTTATAACCCAACCCTGATCTGTACTTCTCCACAACTTTGTCCCTGACCTGTTTGGAGAGCTCCTTGGTCTTCATGGTGCCGCTTGCTTAGTGGTGCCCCTTGCTTAGTGGTGTTGCAGACTCTGGGGCCTTTCAGAACAGGTGTATATATACTGAGATCATATGACAGATCATGTGACACTTAGATTGCACACAGGTGGACTTTATTTAACTCATTATTTGACTTCTGAAGGTAATTGTTTGCACCAGATCTTATTTAGGGGCTTCATAGCAAAGGGGGTGAATACATATGCACGCACCAGTTTTCCGGTATTTATTTTTTATAATTTTTTGAAAGTTCATTTCACTTCACCAATTTGGACTATTTTGTGTATGTCCATTACATGAAATCCAAATAAAAATAATTTAAATTACAGGTTGTAATGCAACAAAATAGGCAAAACGCCAAGGGGGATGAATACTTTTGCAAGGCACTGTAGATAGGTATAGAGCTATATAGATAGGTATAGAGCTATATGGATAGGTATAGAGCTATATGGATAGGTATAGAGCTATACGGATAGGTATAGAGCTATACGGATAGGTATAGAGCTATATGGATAAGTATAGAGCTATATACGGTGAATAGTGATGCACACTCAAGTTTTCTGTTTTTTTTTCTTATTTCTTGTTTGTTTCACAAGAAAAAATATTTTGCATCTTCAAAGTGGTAGGTAGTATGTGGTGTAAATCAAATGATACAAACCCCCCAAAAATCCATTTTAATTCCAGGTTTTAAGGCAACAAAATAGGAAAAATGCCAAGGGGGGTGAATACTTTCGCAAGCCACTGTAGATAGGTATAGAGCTATATAGATAGGTTTAGAGCTATATGGTATAGAGCTATATGGATAGGTATAGAGCTATATAGATAGGTATAGAGCTATATATATAGGTATAGAGCTATATGGATAGGTATAGAGCTATATGGATAGGTATAGAGCTATATGGTATAGAGCTATATGGTATAGAGCTATATAGATAGGTATAGAGCTATATAGATAGGTATAGAGCTATATATATAGGTATAGAGCTATATGGATAGGTATAGAGCTATATGGATAGGTATAGAGCTATATGGTATAGAGCTATATAGATAGGTATAGAGCTATATAGATAGGTATAGAGCTATATGGATAGGTATAGAGCTATATAGATAGGGAGACCCATGGGGCGGCGCGCACAATTGGCCCAGCGTCGTCCAGGGTAGGGGAGGGATTTGGCCGGCAGGGGATGTAGCTCAGTTGGTAGAGCATGGCGTTTGCAACGCCAGGGTTGTGGGTTCGATAAAATAATGTATGCACTAACTGTAAGTCGCTCTGGGTAAGAGCGTCTGCTAAATGACTAAAATGTAAATGTAAATGTATAGAGCTATATGGATAGGTATAGAGCTATATGGATAGGTATAGAGCTATATGGATAGGTATAGAGCTATATAGATAGGTATAGAGCTATATGGATAGGTATAGAGCTATATGGATAGGTATAGAGCTATATGGTATAGAGCTATATGGATAGGTATAGAGCTATATGGATAGGTATAGAGCTATATGGTATAGAGCTATATAGATAGGTATAGAGCTATATAGATAGGTATAGAGCTATATAGATAGGTATAGAGCTATATAGATAGGTATAGAGCTATATGGATAGGTATAGAGCTATATGGTATAGAGCTATATGGATAGGTATAGAGCTATATGGTATAGAGCTATATAGATAGGTATAGAGCTATATGGTATAGAGCTATATAGATAGGTATAGAGCTATATGGTATAGAGCTATATAGATAGGTATAGAACTATATAGATAGGTTTAGAGCTATATGGATAGGTATAGAGCTATATAGATAGGTATAGAGCTATATAGATAGGTATAGAGCTATATGGTATAGAGCTATATGGATAGGTATAGAGCTATATGGTATAGAGCTATATAGATAGGTATAGAGCTATATAGATAGGTATAGAGCTATATGGTATAGAGCTATATAGATAGGTATAGAGCTATATAGATAGGTATATAGCTATATGGTATAGAGCTATATAGATAGGTATAGAGCTATATGGTATAGAGCTATATAGATAGGTATAGAGCTATATAGATAGGTATAGAGCTATATGGTATAGAGCTATATAGATAGGTATAGAGCTATATAGATAGGTATAGAGCTATATGGTATAGAGCTATATAGATAGGTATAGAGCTATATAGATAGGTATAGAGCTATATAGATAGGTATAGAGCTATATGGTATAGAGCTATATGGATAGGTATAGAGCTATATGGTGAAAACTTGACTCAGTCTAGGGGAAGGGGAAGTAATTACCATATTATTAAACCCATCAGATTCTTCAGATCTACGGGAATGCCTAGAGAGTCAGAGGTAGGGGTCTATCTGGAATTCAGCATTTCACTCTGCTGATCTAACAGAACACCATATTGGTAGTGATAGCAGAGTATGGAACATCTCATTCCTTATAAAGTAGCCCAGTGCTCAGCCTCTCCCAGACAGCTAAATATTTACCCTATTTCTTCTGTCTAACTCTCCGTCTCCTCTCTAAGATCATGGAGAATGTATTCATCCCACCAGACAGTAGCCGTATCAACCCACTGGGCACACACTGGTTGAATCAATGTTGTTTACACATCGTGGAATAGACGTTGAATCGACGTCTGTGCCCAGTGGGTAGTCTCATCCCCAGCACAGAACCAACCAGCCAGGGTGATAATTTAACAGCATCCCACCATCTGTTGGTCTTTAGTGGGACTGTGCTTTGTAATTACCTAGACTAAATACAGGTTGGGCTGCAATAATAACACTACTCAGCACACCTGAGCCACAATGCATGAAGTCAATCTGGCTATCACGCTAAATTGGTCTGCATAAAATTCCATAGGCTATAAAAACGCAGAGAGCCGTGACTGTGTGTGTCTGTGGTGTGTGTGTGTGTGTGTGTGTGTGTCTGTGTGGCTGTGTGTGTGTCTGTGTGGTGTGTGTGAGTGTGTGTGTGTGTGAGTGTGTGTGTGTGTGTGTGTGGGTCTGTGTGTGTGTGTGTGTGGGTGTGTGTGTGTGTGTGTGTGTGTGTGTGTGTGTGTGGCTGTGTGTGTGTCTGTGTGGTGTGTGTGAGTGTGTGTGTGTGTGGGTATGTGTGTGTGTGTGTGTGTGTGTCTGTGTCTGTGTGGGGTGTGGGTCTGTGTGTGTGTGGGTGTGTGGGGTGTGGGTCTGTGTGTGTCTGTGTGGCTCTGTGAGTGTGTGTCTGTGTGTGTGCGTGTTTTGTATATGTGTGTGTGTGGCTGTGTGAGTCTCTGTGTTCTCTCCTCACCGTCGGTGCAGTAGTGCGTGAGCTCCTGGATGCGGGCCAGTCTGGTTCTATTTCCACTCAGGGGGCGGACGGAGCAGAGAAGATTCCACACCGGAGAGTTTCTCATCATCTCTTTCTCTGTCTTCACCACATCAAAGCTGTTATGGACCTGGTATAAAACAATACAACACATACCTCATAGACCGTACCTGGAGGATACAGCTGCTGCTAATTAGAGTGTGTGTGTGTGTGTGTGTGTGTGTGTGTGTGTGTGTGTGTGTGTGTGTGTGTGTGTGTGTGTGCGTGTCTCACAGGCAGGTGGTGCAGTCTCAGGGCTCTCTCGTCATGACAGTTGATCAGTAGAGGTCTCTGGTGCTCAGTCTTCTGCTGGGTGTTCTCCACAGCACCAAACGTCTCCCTCAACTTCTACCAATAAATACATCATACATTAATACTCTGTTATGCAGGTCTATACACTGAGTGGACAAAACATTAGGAACACCTTCCTAATATTGAGTTGCACCCCCCACCCCCCCAGCTTTGCCCTCAGAACAGCCTCAATTCGTCAAGGCATGGACTCTACAAGGTGTCAAAGGCGTTCCACAGGAATGCTGGCACATGTTGACTACAATGCTTCCCACAGTTGTGTCAAGTTGGTTGGATGTCCTTTGGGTGGTGGACCATTCTTGATACTGTGATGTCACGAGAGGCTGTGTCCTGGAGGGACGTTACATCCCCCTGAGGTGGCTGCAAACCCAGACAGCTATGGCTCCATCTGCTGGTATGGTCGGGAACTCCAACCCTCTATGGCCAATCTTCCCACGCAGCTGAAACAAATGAGGAGCTGATGAGCTGAAGGTTTTGGAAGGGAAGAGACACAGTCTCCAACCTGGGCTCTCTGGAGGACAAGAGTGCTGCACGTCCACTTCCATGAGGAATATAAGGATTTGGAGATACTTACCTTTGGGAAATACTCACCTTTGGATATATGCACCTGTGGAAATACGTGAGAGACATTTGGAAGGACTTTTTGCTGGGTTGGCCACTAGCTGCAACGTGGACTACAGTAAGGCTGGGGAAAAGTTATCTGAGCGAGTGAGAATTATGATTTTGGATGTGGAAGAGACATCCCTGAACTGTTAACCCTTAAAGAGCCACAAGAGAACAGAATTTTGTTATATTTTCGTTAATTTCCCAAGACCTATAATAAAATCCTTGTTTTGTTTGAACCTTGTCTCCTTGCACTACTTGAGCAATCCCGCTGAAAGCTGTGTAGCCTCTCGTGACGTCACAGATGGTGGAGAATACGGGCACGCTCAAGCGTTAATAGTGCATGTCAGAGGAGGATACCGAAGGTTTGATCACCCAGTTTTCCAAGTTGGCCGTAGGCTCCCCGCCCGACTGAAATGGAGGACATATTGAAAGCCCTTGTTGCTGGCCAGCAAGCCCAGATGCAAGCAAACGTGGCTCTCTTGGAGGAGCAAAAGAAAGCCAACCTTCTGAAGGCAGAGGAATTGCAGTTGCAGAGACAGAGGGTTGTCCAAAATACCCGCCCAATAAAGGCAAGGGACTTTATATCTAAGATGGGAGCTACCGATGACATTGAGGCATACCTGCATGCATTTGAGGCCACGGCCACTAGGGAAGCCTGGCCCAAGCAACAGTGGGTTGGTCTGTTAGCCCCCCTTTCTAACCGGGGAATCGCTGAATGCTGTCCGGGACCTGGGCCCTGACCAGGTTACTGACTATGATGCCCTGAAGTCTGAGATCCTCAGCAGATATGGACTCACAAAGTTTGGTATGGCCCAGCGCTTTCACAGCTGGACCTTCCAACCAGACCAACCTCCTCGGGCGCAGATGCATGAACTTGTCCGAATCGCAAGGAAATGGCTGGATCCGCAGAGGAATACAGCAGCGGCGGTGGTGGAGGCCGTTGTGGTGGATCGTTACCTACGCGCCCTGCCTTATGAGGCAAAACGGTTCATCAGTCAACAGGCCTTGACCACGGCTGATCTGACCGTGGAAGCTGTGGAAAAGTACCAGGCCACAGCGGAGATGCTGAATGCTTCCCGAAAAAGACCCCAGGAGGGCGGCCCCACCACAAATGGGAAGAACCCGTCCAAAGGACCCCAAGGTCTCGAACCCAGCCACGTCAGGACTTATCCCGGCTCCAGGGGGAGCCAGAAACCAGACGGGTCCAAGAAGAGTACACCAGGAGGGGGAAACTCGACAGTGTTACCGGTGTGGGGAGATGGGACATATCTCCTGGCAGTGTGGGAAACCAGCCGATGAACCTATGCCCACTGCGGAGTCCTCCAGCTCAGCACCCACACACCGTTTGCCTCGCTCTTGGGAGTCGTAGATGGCGGCCCAGATCGACCCCCCACCTGCCCGGTAACTGTGAATCACCATGATGTGGAGGCCTTACTGGATTCTGGTAGCCGGGCCACCCTGGTGCGTAAGGATTTGGTGGGCCCAACGTGTCTGACCCCGGGGAAAGTCCTCCCAGTTTCCTGTGTCCATGGGGACACCAGAGAATACCCCATTACTGAACTTACAATGACCAGCACACGGGGAACCATACACACGACGGCGGGGGTGGTTGATTCCCTCCCCGTCCCTGTCCTAATTGGACGAGACTGCCCAGCCTTTTACCCACTCTGGAGAGAGTCTCAGGAGAGGATAACCCGAGTACCTCGGAAACGGAGAGGCAAGACTCATCCTGGGAAGGCTCCGGTGCAATCCTCCGAGTTACTCACTCCCGCCCGGGCTCTGATAGGGATGGCAGGTGCCCAGACCGACACAGAGACGGAGCTACAGAATCTGGACAAAGAACTGTCTGGTCTGAAGGGGACCGCTGAGAGGTATCGTTTGTTAAAGCAACAGTTAGACATGAAGACAGAAGAGTTAGATATCCTCCAGGCTAAACTCCAACAGAGCTCCTTCCCTAAGCAACAGGAGGAGCTGGAGAGGCTGCGCAGGACCATCGAGGAGTGTGAGGAGACCCTGCGCAGTAGTAAGGAGGTCCAGAAGAAGGCAGAGGAGAAGTACAAGGTGTTGGAGAACAAGATGAAGAATGCGGAGGCAGAGAGAGAGAAGGAACTGAAAGCTGCTCAACAGAAGCTAAACTCTGCTAAAACCAAGGCTGATGCGTTCAGTAAGAAACTCAAGGAGAGACAACAGGAGGCTGAGTCCCTGGTCCTAGAGTTGGAGGAGTTGAAGAGAGAGCAGTCTGGCAAGCACCACGGCAATGCGGACGCCCTCTCCCGGCGTGATGCCTTCTTCGCTGCCTTTACCCGACGAGGACGTCGGTCCCGAGGAGGGGGATGTGTGATGTCACGAGAGGCTGTGTCCTGGAGGGACGTTACATCCCCCTGAGGTGGCTGCAAACCCAGACAGCTATGGCTCCATCTGCTGGTATGGTCGGGAACTCCAACCCTCTATGGCCAATCTTCCCACGCAGCTGAAACAAATGAGGAGCTGATGAGCTGAAGGTTTTGGAAGGGAAGAGACACAGTCTCCAACCTGGGCTCTCTGGAGGACAAGAGTGCTGCACGTCCACTTCCATGAGGAATATAAGGATTTGGAGATACTTACCTTTGGGAAATACTCACCTTTGGATATATGCACCTGTGGAAATACGTGAGAGACATTTGGAAGGACTTTTTGCTGGGTTGGCCACTAGCTGCAACGTGGACTACAGTAAGGCTGGGGAAAAGTTATCTGAGCGAGTGAGAATTATGATTTTGGATGTGGAAGAGACATCCCTGAACTGTTAACCCTTAAAGAGCCACAAGAGAACAGAATTTTGTTATATTTTCGTTAATTTCCCAAGACCTATAATAAAATCCTTGTTTTGTTTGAACCTTGTCTCCTTGCACTACTTGAGCAATCCCGCTGAAAGCTGTGTAGCCTCTCGTGACGTCACAATACACACAGGAAACTTTTGAGCATGAAAAACCCAGCAGCGTTGCAGTTCTTGACACAAACCAGTGTGCCTGGAACATATTACCATACCCCGTTCAAAGGCACTTACATATTTTGTCTTGCCCATTCACCCTCTGAATGGCACACATACACAATCCATGTCTCAAATGTCTCAAGGCTTAAAAATAATTATTTAACCTGTCTCCTCCCCTTCATCTACACTGTATTGAAGTGGATTTAACAGGTGACATCAATAAGGGATCATAGCTTTCAGCTGGATTCACCTGGTCAGTCTATGTCATGGAAAGAGCAGGTGTTCTTAATGTTTTGTACACACACAGTTCCCTGGGTTAGGGTCATAATCTCGGTACTGAAAATATTAGCCTCAACTCAAGTCAACTTTGAGGTCCAGAATGACCAAATACACAGTAACAGATTACAGGTACATTGTGTGGCACAGCAATGAAACCATCCTATACTGGGGAAAGGGAAAACTCCAACTAGCAGTGTATTTGCAGTATAATAGGTAAAGAGGGTCATGATGTCGTCTACAGTAATGTACCTTCTTCTCCTGGTCTGAGCGAGGCAGAGAAATGACAGCAGACAGCATGTAGTCTGCCAGGCTCTTCTCCAAGCTGTAAAGTCCCTTCTCGGAGCCTGCTGCAGACAGGGGAGGGCTGTCCTGCTCGGTGGCCACCACCTGAACACACACAGAGTCAACTAGAGGAGCTCAACCATTCATCCTCAGGATTCTCTATTTGTCCACCATATACAGTGCATTCGGAAAGTATTCAGACCCCTTGACATTTTCCACATTTTGTTACGTTACAGACTTTTCTAAAATGGATTAAATTGTTTGTTTTCCTCATCAATCTACACACAATACCCCATTACGACAAAAATACGAAATGTATAAAAAAATTAAACTTTAATATCACATTTACATAAGTATTCAGACCCTTTACTCAGTACTTTGTTGAAGCACCTCTGGCAGCGATTACAGCCTCAAGTCTTCTTGGGTATGATGCTACAAGCTTGGCACACCTGTATTTGGGGAGTTTCTCCCATTCTTCTCTGCAGATCCTCTCATCCTATGTCAGGTTGGATGGGGAGCATCACTGCACAGCTATTTTCTGGTCTCTCCAGAGATGTTCGATCGGGTTCAAGTCCGGACTCTGGCTGGGCCACTCAAGGACATTCAGAGACTTGTCCCCAAGCCACTCCTGCATTGTCTTGGCTGTGTGCTTAGGGCTGTTGTCCTGTTGGAAGGTGAAACTTCACCCCAGTCTGAGGTCCTGAGCGCTCTGGAGCAGCTTTTCATCAGGTTCCAAACTTCTTCCATTTAAGAATGATGGAGGCCACTGTGTTCTTGGGGACCTTCAATGCTGCAGAAATGTTTTAGTACCCTTCCCCAGATCTGTACCTCGACACAATCCTGTCTCGGAGCTCTACGGACAATTCCTTCGACCTCATGGTTTGGTTTTTGCTCTGACATGCACTGTCAACTGTGGGACCTTATATAGACAAGTGTGTGCCTTTCCAAATCATGTCCAATCAATTGAATTTACCACAGGTGGACTCCAATCAAGTTGTAGAAACATCTCAAGGATGATCAATGGAAACAGGATGCACCTGAGCTCAATTTCGAGTCTCATAGCAAAGGGTCTGAAACTTATATAAATAAGGTATTTCTGTTTTTATTTTTTATTTTCACTTTGTCATTATGGGGTATTGTGTGTAGATTGATGAGGGGAAAAATAAATGTAATCCCTTTTAGAATAAGCCTGTAATGTAACAAAATGTGGAAAAAGTCAAGGGGTCTGAATACTTTCCGAATACACTGTATATATAATGTCTGGAGTGTCTAAGTCAAGGTATGGAGGAGAATGGTGTTTTCTCAACAACAATACTTCAATGTTGACCTCTGAGGGTAAGACAATACATATGCAGTAATACAATAAACCACATGGATAAAACCCAAACAGATCTGGCTGAACAACTGTTATCCTGGTTGACTGTATGGTGATGTGGGGATGATTGTTGGGGCCTGCAGTGGACTACCTGCTCCAGTGTAGTATGAAGGGAACAGAACAGAACCTGCTCCAGTGTAGTATGAAGGGAACAGAACAGAACCTGCTCCAGTGTAGTATGAAGGGAACAGAACAGAACCTGCTCCAGTGTAGTATGAAGGGAACAGAACAGAACCTGCTCCAGTGTAGTATGAAGGGAACAGAACAGAACCTGCTCCAGTGTAGTATGAAGGGAACAGAACAGAACCTGCTCCAGTGTAGTATGAAGGGAACAGAATAGAACCTGCTCCAGTGTAGTATGAAGGGAACAGAACAGAACCTGCTCCAGTGTAGTATGAAGGGAACAGAACAGAACCTGCTCCAGTGTAGTATGAAGGGAACAGAACAGAACCTGCTCCAGTGTAGTATGAAGGGAACAGAACAGAACCTGCTCCAGTGTAGTATGAAGGGAACAGAACAGAACCTGCTCCAGTGTAGTATGAAGGGAACAGAACAGAACCTGCTCCAGTGTAGTATGAAGGGAACAGAACAGAACCTGCTCCAGTGTAGTATGAAGGGAACAGAATAGAACCTGCTCCAGTGTAGTATGAAGGGAACAGAACAGAACCTGCTCCAGTGTAGTATGAAGGGAACAGAACAGAACCTGCTCCAGTGTAGTATGAAGGGAACAGAACAGAACCTGCTCCAGTGTAGTATGAAGGGAACAGAATAGAACCTGCTCCAGTGTAGTATGAAGGGAACAGAACAGAACCTGCTCCAGTGTAGTATGAAGGGAACAGAACAGAACCTGCTCCAGTGTAGTATGAAGGGAACAGAACAGAACCTGCTCCAGTGTAGTATGAAGGGAACAGAATAGAACCTGCTCCAGTGTAGTATGAAGGGAACAGAACAGAACCTGCTCCAGTGTAGTATGAAGGGAACAGAACAGAACCTGCTCCAGTGTAGCATGAAGGGAACAGAACAGAACCTGCTCCAGTGTAGTATGAAGGAAACAGAAACAGAACCTGCTCCAGTGTAGTATGAAGGGAACAGAACAGAACCTGCTCCAGTGTAGTATGAAGGGAACAGAACAGAACCTGCTCCAGTGTAGTATGAAGGGAACAGAACAGAACCTGCTCCAGTGTAGTATGAAGGGAACAGAACAGAACCTGCTCCAGTGTAGTATGAAGGGAACAGAACAGAACCTGCTCCAGTGTAGTATGAAGGGAACAGAACAGAACCTGCTCCAGTGTAGTATGAAGGGAACAGAACAGAACCTGCTCCAGTGTAGTATGAAGGAAACAGAAACAGAACCTGCTCCAGTGTAGTATGAAGGGAACAGAACAGAACCTGCTCCAGTGTAGTATGAAGGGAACAGAACAGAACCTGCTCCAGTGTAGTATGAAGGGAACAGAACAGAACCTGCTCCAGTGTAGTATGAAGGGAACAGAACAGAACCTGCTCCAGTGTAGTATGAAGGGAACAGAACAGAACCTGCTCCAGTGTAGTATGAAGGGAACAGAATAGAACCTGCTCCAGTGTAGTATGAAGGGAACAGAACAGAACCTGCTCCAGTGTAGTATGAAGGGAACAGAACAGAACCTGCTCCAGTGTAGTATGAAGGGAACAGAACAGAACCTGCTCCAGTGTAGTATGAAGGGAACAGAATAGAACCTGCTCCAGTGTAGTATGAAGGGAACAGAACAGAACCTGCTCCAGTGTAGTATGAAGGGAACAGAACAGAACCTGCTCCAGTGTAGTATGAAGGGAACAGAACAGAACCTGCTCCAGTGTAGTATGAAGGGAACAGAATAGAACCTGCTCCAGTGTAGTATGAAGGGAACAGAACAGAACCTGCTCCAGTGTAGTATGAAGGGAACAGAACAGAACCTGCTCCAGTGTAGTATGAAGGGAACAGAACAGAACCTGCTCCAGTGTAGTATGAAGGGAACAGAATAGAACCTGCTCCAGTGTAGTATGAAGGGAACAGAACAGAACCTGCTCCAGTGTAGTATGAAGGGAACAGAACAGAACCTGCTCCAGTGTAGCATGAAGGGAACAGAACAGAACCTGCTCCAGTGTAGTATGAAGGAAACAGAAACAGAACCTGCTCCAGTGTAGTATGAAGGGAACAGAACAGAACCTGCTCCAGTGTAGTATGAAGGGAACAGAACAGAACCTGCTCCAGTGTAGTATGAAGGGAACAGAACAGAACCTGCTCCAGTGTAGTATGACGGGAACAGAACAGAACCTGCTCCAGTGTAGTATGAAGGGAACAGAACAGAACCTGCTCCAGTGTAGTATGAAGGGAACAGAACAGAACCTGCTCCAGTGTAGTATGAAGGAAACAGAAACAGAACCTGCTCCAGTGTAGTATGAAGGGAACAGAACAGAACCTGCTCCAGTGTAGTATGAAGGGAACAGAACAGAACCTGCTCCAGTGTAGTATGAAGGGAACAGAATAGAACCTGCTCCAGTGTAGTATGAAGGGAACAGAACAGAACCTGCTCCAGTGTAGTATGAAGGGAACAGAACAGAACCTGCTCCAGTGTAGCATGAAGGGAACAGAACAGAACCTGCTCCAGTGTAGTATGAAGGAAACAGAAACAGAACCTGCTCCAGTGTAGTATGAAGGGAACAGAACAGAACCTGCTCCAGTGTAGCATGAAGGGAACAGAACAGAACCTGCTCCAGTGTAGTATGAAGGGAACAGAACAGAACCTGCTCCAGTGTAGTATGAAGGGAACAGAACAGAACCTGCTCCAGTGTAGTATGAAGGGAACAGAACAGAACCTGCTCCAGTGTAGTATGAAGGGAACAGAACAGAACCTGCTCCAGTGTAGTATGAAGGGAACAGAACAGAACCTGCTCCAGCATGCAGTGTAGTATGAGGGGAACAGAGGAGGCTTCAGGAGGGATCTGGTCCAGCAGGTCGTTATAGTAACGCATGTCCACATCAGTACTCAGAGCAGCCGGTTCAGGGTCTGCTGGGACAACAGACATCAGTTCCCTGGGTTAGGGTCAATTCACTTTTCATTCAGCTATCAGTTAACTGTAATAATGTACTTGAACTATACATTATAATATCAACTGTCCTACAGTGAGTGTTTGTGAAGCTGTAGAATACCTGGAGGGGTCTCCTCTTGGGCTTGTCTCTTCTTGGACCCAGGTGTCTGAGGCGTTGTGGTCTGAACCATCTAAGACATGACAGAACATATTCCTCAACATTTTTGCTACATGTAGAAATAGAAAATAGACCTACATGAAATAAAGACAGTATTGTGTACATTCAGTATGGGTTCCTTCTCCATCATCCAGTGTGTGCATGCATGTGTGTTTGTAGTATAGTACCTCTGCAGGGTTCTCCTGGGTGGTGCGTGCCCCAGCCCTGGTGACAGAGGGCACCTGGACCAGTCTCATGTTGTTGAGGTAGTGTTGATGCTGTCTCCTCCAGTCCAGACAGTCATAGATCAGACACGCCACGTCCTCAAACAGACGTGTCCCAAACCCAAGCTACAACACAACATATTAACATAGCATTTTAAGTATATTCTAAACAATTAACAAAGAAAAAGAAAGACCCGCACACTGCTCTTGCCAATGTTTATTGCTTATGTGTCAGAGTCTCGGCCTTCTCGTCAGAGCTTTGATTGATATCAGAAGAAGAGGAAGAAGAAGAAGAAGAAGAAGAAGAAGAAGAAGAAACAGGAGGAGGAGGAGCAGAAGGAAGAGGAGGAGGAGGAGGAGGAAGAGGAAGAGAACAGGATGAAGAAGAAGAAGAAGCAGGAGCAGAATAAGAAGAATAAGAAGAAGAAGAAGAAGAAGGCAAGGAAATCACCATAGCCTCTGGGTTATCCTTGTCTTGTGGTGACAGGATCTCTTTAGCGGTGAGACTGAGGCGGGCCACATCAAACAGCTTGGAGAGGGCTGAGCCACTGTTTAGCACCCCTTCCAACTGACCCCAGAACTGCTCCCGCTGTCTTCTCCTAATGTTAGCCTCCGCGTCTACAGGAACACAACAGCAGCATTTAGCTACACAAATAATATAAAAATTAGATTGATTGTTAGATCAAGAGTTAAAATGCCAAATACTGTACTGCCAATCTGAAATACTGTCAAATACTGTACTGCCAATATGAAATACTGTCAAGTAGTGTACTGCCAATATGAAATACTGTCAAATACCTCTGCTGTGCTTGATTCAGGTTACCCTGACCGTACAATGAAACCAGTGGAACAAAAAATTCAAGATCCCAGGCTAAATCAATCGAAACCTCACATTGATGGCAATCTGATTCTTACCCCGATCCAGGGGTTTGGCATCACTCCCCTCCAGTGATCCCTCTGGCCGGTCTGGTCTCTGTGAGGTCAGCTTGATAACGTTGGACACATGGACCCCCAGGCTGTCCAGCACAGAGACCAGCTGAGCCTGCTGGAAGCCCACCACCAGGACGTAGTGCTGAGGACCATCGTCTGGCTCATCGTCTACACACACACACACACACACACACACAAAAGCATGTGCGCACACATTCACACATACACAAAAAGAGAGAGAGATGTGAGAGAGAGACAGAGAGAGAGAGAGAGAGAGAGAGAGAGAGAGAGAGACAGAGAAGAGAGAGAGAGAGAGAGAGAGAGAGAGAGAGAGAGAGAGAGACAACCAACCAGTCTCCCCAACACAAAGTGACAACCAACATCATACTAATGAGCGAACAGTCCTGCTATACTGTATGTGTGATCATTGGGACAGAGTCGACTGCTCACCTATGTACTTGTTGGTCTCATCCTCCTCGCCTCTCTTTTTCAGCTTGGTGTCCTTGGTTGGGGCACTGGGCTCTGACCCTTTCTTCCCCTTGTCACCTTTAGCAGCAGGCTTGGCACCACCTTTGTCTTTGGTTGGGGAGGCATTGCCAGCCTTGCCCTTAGCCTTCTCCTCAGCAGCCTGGGAGAGAGTGGACTAAACTGAGTGGTGCTAATACTGCGGTTCAAATCCGGGTCTCCTCTGTGCCAGAAGACTGTGTTAGCCTGCTGAGCTGAAGCCTAGACATTAACAGGTAGCGCACGCTAGTCTTCATGTCTCAGACAAGGTTACGTATCACGCATGTTACAATACTACTATAACGCTGACTCTATCTGACAATAACACTTAAAAGGTTCTCTAGGAAAGCTGACTGTTGCCAGGACAATAAGATGACTGATGCTTGTTGATGACTGTCAGGAGTTCCTTCCTACCCTCATCTCTGCGGCTCTCCTCTGCTGGTCGTTGGTCTTGACTCCCAGGAGCTGGAACTTGAGCAGTTTACCCAGCAGGTCACAGGGCAGCTCCTCTCCTGCATCCAGCAGGACCTTGGCTGCCTCCATCACCTTTATAGATAAACAACATACTTGATGTAGAATAGCCAGAAAGTGAGTAGTAGTTCTAATCTATTGTGCAAGACTCTTTCTCTGCTGCTTCCTAAATGTGTCTTTTGAAATGAATAGCCTTTAAAGCCCATTTTACTGAATAATGGGTGCATTACATACCTCATAAAACATGGGTGCATCCTTGGTCTTCTTGATTTTTGGGTTTCCCAGTTCATGGATCTGTGAAGCATTTCATTCAGTGGTTGATTTTATTATTTACTATTACATTTGAGTCATTTAGCAGACGCTCTTATCCAGAGCGACTTACAGTTAGTGAGTGCATACATTTTCATACTGGCTCCCACGTGGGAAACGAACCCACAACCCTGGCGTTGCAAGCGCCATGCTCTACCAACTGAGCTACAGGGGACTCCTACTACTATGCTTGACTGTGAACAATCAGACTTTGTGTTACTGACCTTTTCTAGGGTGGCGTCCCAGGTGACTACACTGAAGAGCCTGCGTAGGGGCTGCTGTACAGCCAGCAGCAGAGCACCGATCAGCTCCTCATCCTCCAGCCTCTCTCCCACCACCAGAGAAATGCTGGCCTTCCAAGTCTCCTAGCATCATCATCATCGTCAGTGATCAGTGAATAACAACAACATAGCCAAGTGACATTGACAAGTCTGTGACAAGTGAAGTCATTCCCTGCTTTTGTAGCTGGCTTCTTAAAGTTTAGTGTGTTCAAGTAATGTTTCACTAGCTAGATATCTAGCTTTACTAAAGTTCTAGCTAGCTAGCTAGCTAAAGTGAGAAAGCTGTTAACGTTAGCTACCTCCTCAAATGGTGCAGTACTGAGTCCAGTTTCCCAAGCCTTGTTTCCAACTGCCGTTGCACCAGCAGCAGACACTGTCCCGCTTTTGACTCTTTTTGGTGGCATTTCCCTACCGTTTTTGGAGAGAAACTAACCTATTGACTTGTATCAAATTGCATTATATTATGAAATCTCTTTAACTTAACGCAAACTAAAACAGCCACTACCAGCTGTTAGCTTGCTAGCTTACGTTAGCTAACATTGCTCCTCTGTGTACAGTCCCCTGACGCTTCGGTTGCTCTTAGCAACAGGTTGAAGGGGCGTGATCAAACAGGGCTCATTAATAGTTGAAGGCTTTTTTTTGGCTCATAGTTTTACCTTTATAAATCAATCAGTTATGCGCAATGAAATCTTACTTTAGCAAAAATGTTATATTATTAATTTATGCCAAAATTAGCCAGAAAACTGATTACTGAATATACCACTACTAATAAACACTTAATCCATGTTAAACTCCCAACACAAAAGACGCAAACACATTTAATCAAATTTTTTTATAAGTTTTTTTCATACAATCATAAGGAGTGACATGGAGAAAAAAGCTTTGCATAGTGAAGCTCTGACAAAGACACAGCCTTGAACCCCCCAGCAGACAGTCTCTAATCCTAGCTCCCTGTGACACAGAGTCCTGCCGGTCACTGGGCCAGACAGGCAGACAGCCAGCCAGAGAGGAACAGAAAGAACATTCCATTACAAAAAGGTGAGAACAACTGAAACATGGATGCAACTTTCAAATTGGTCACATTCCATTACAAAAAGGTGAGAACAACTGAAACATGGATGCAACTTTCAAATTGGTCACATTCCATTACAAAAAGGTGAGAACAACTGAAACATGGATGCAACTTTCAAATTGGTCACAATTGGTGGTAGTATGCATGTTGTGTAGTGTTTCTGTGAGTAAAGTAGTAGTGGGTTGGTGTGATGGCTATCGGTTGCTCAGTGATGGTGGTGAATGTGAAGACCATGGAGGTTGAGAGACCCAGACTTGGATGGATAGACTCAAAAGCCCCAATTAAAGCCCCAAAACATTGGTACATTCAGTGCAAATCAGGGGTCTCCAACCTTTTCTAGCATGAGAGCTACACATTTATTTCTAGCTTTCAAATAGGCCCATTCTTCTTCTCTCCCATGCAACTCTTCCCCGGGTCCTTAGTGCACAAGATAAAGTAGTGCACTATATTTTCTGTCAATATACCTGGTAAAATAATGGTTAATAAACAACTCTAAAATCAGTGATTTATTTTCCCAAATTCTGTTCTCAGTTTAGTTTTTCCTGGTTTTAGATTTTTCTTGTTTTTCACTCTCAAAATTACAATTGTTCATAGAGAAACAACGAAATTGGCTCTTCTGAGTCCATGTCAATGTTTAAATCGCCTCGGAGGACAATTATTTTTAGGTCTGGAAGAAAACTAACAAATGTAGATTTATTTTTGTAATTTTCCTGTAATTGCGCATCTGGCCCTTTAATTGCGCATCTGAGAGGAATGTGCCAGTCTAGCAATGGTTCCTTACTGCTCATTTCATGGCAAAGTTTGCAAATAACAAATAATAGATACTCATTATATACTTCTGCCAAGTAAAGCCTACTTGCAGTAAACATTTAATTGAAAAGGTTTTGTGGAAATTTCTGTCAACTCACAAGATGGTTTATCATGTCTACTGGCTACATATGGCGTGATGGACAAACGCACGGACAGACAGGGGCAATGTTGCTGGGAATTCATTGGCTGATATTGTTAGGTTTGGCTTTTTAAGCCAATAGTTGCTAACCAGAGGTGGGATAATGTCAAAGTTGTGTTGATTAGATAGTAGCTGGTAGCTTGCGGTGTCTGATGCTTGTGAAATTTGTTTATGACAGTTTGTGAAAATTGCAAGTATTTTCAGAACTGTTTGGCAAGCTACTCATAGGTAGGCTGCGAGCTACTTCGTGATCGACCTGTTGGAGACCCCTGGTGCAAATACATAGCCTACACAGGACAGCACAATCATTCATTTGCAGACAGAGAGGGAGTCAGAATGAAAGAGAGGGAGTCAGAATGAAAGAGAGGGAGTCAGAATGAAAGAGAGGGAGTCAGAATGAAAGAGAGGGAGTCAGAATGAAAGAGAGGGAGTCAGAATGAAAGAGAGGGAGTCAGAATGAAAGAAAGGGAGTCAGAATGAAAGAAAGGGAGTCAGAATGAAAGAGAGGGAGTCAGAATGAAAGAGAGGGAGTCAGAATGAAAGAGAGGGAGTCAGAATGAAAGAGAGGGAGTCAGAATGAAAGAGAGGGAGTCAGAATGAAAGAGAGGGAGTCAGAATGAAAGAAAGGGAGTCAGAATGAAAGAAAGGGAGTCAGAATGAAAGAGAGGGAGTCAGAATGAAAGAGAGGGAGTCAGAATGAAAGAGAGGGAGTCAGAATGAAAGAGAGGGAGTCAGAATGAAAGAGAGGGAGTCAGAATGAAAGAGAGGGAGTCAGAATGAAAGAGAGGGAGTCAGAATGAAAGAGAGGGAGTCAGAATGAAAGAGAGGGAATGAAAGAGAGGGAGTCAGAATGAAAGAGAGGGAGTCAGAATGAAAGAAAGGTGTACTATCAGTAAGTAAACAGTTCTAAGAACTTCTTGCAAGCCATCCCAGCTCATGTACAGTATTACCGTAATGCTCGCATCCACTACAAGACCATGGTGCTTACCTACAGAACAGCAAGAGGAACTGCCCCTCCCTACCTTCAGGCTATGCTCAAAACCTACACCACAACCCGAGCACTCTGTTCTGCCACCTCAGGTCTCTTGGCCCTCCCACCCCTATGGGAGGGCAGCTCCCGCTCAGCACAGGCCAAGCTCTTCTCTATCCTGGCACCCCGATGGTGGAACCAGCTTCCTCCAGAATCTAGGACAGCAGATTCACTGCCCATCTTCCGAAAACATCTGAAACCCTACCTCTTCAAACAGTATCTTAAATAATCCCCCCCCCCAAAAAAAAAAAAAAAAAAAAACATGTAATAATCTGCCCTCAGTCTCTCACTGGCCCAAGGATGATGGAAGAGATTGCAGGAAGTTGTTCTATTTCAGTCCCTTCCATTCTGTTAGCTACATTCCACAGTCTCAGGGGATGTGACGGTGGCTGGGTGGGGTCACATCTATGAAACAAAGACATTGGGCGCGTTCCATGTCATCGTTATTGCAGTCGACACATTGCTCAGATGATAGTCCCTCACAACGTCTGGAAAAGTTGTTAACTCTCAGGAACCACGTTAATATGATATACATACAATATAGTAAATCGTGTAAAATGCTCAGCAGCAGCGCGACTGCAATAAAGACCACCTGGAACGCACCCTGAGAGTAGAATATGGTGGTATCAGAAGGCAGACTAAGGTAGAGTATCAAGTGAGCACACAAAACAAAACATTGAAAAACGTTTACGTGTTTCTGTTTCTATGACTCTTCCTTCATATTCTCATTACTCCTCGTCTTAAAACTTCCTAGTACTGTAGATACGTCTATAAAAAGCACATTTTCTTCCCTCACTTGAAAACCAACATTTCCCCCATCAGTCAAAACAGGCAGTGTAATAGCATACAATGGGCATCTGTACTTGTGTATGACAACTTCTCTGTCATGAGTCTCTATAAAGCTATAAATGTCCCTTCACCTTACCATCATCCACACACAGATCATATTATAATTGCATGATGTAGGCCTGTGTGTGTGTCTCGACATGCAGGTTGTTAATCACCATATTTTACTTTCATTATCATGGTCATAGGAACATCTGTCATTGTGTCACAATCCCAAGTCTTGACATAGAACTGTACAGTGTATGAGGCTACATCAGGGTCCCAACCACTATTAAAATAGGAACAGATCAAAACAGCTTATTAAATTAGGTGGCAATCAGGATAATGTACAGAAGGATAAAAAGTAGAAGCAAGTTGAAAACAAGCTCAACTAACAAACATGACGGATTTTAAAAGTTCAGATCCCCCTCTACTCTGGCAGTGTAGTTCAATGATAAAGCAACGATGACGATCAAAATACTAACAAACAATGAAAACAGCTGAAAGAGAGTGTGTGAGCGTGTGTCTCACATGATGGGAAAGCCAACTCACTGTAATGTCTTTATCTAACAAACCGTAGCTGAGTTTGGTTATTCATGCTAATAGCTTCCCCTGACGTTTGTTAAGAATGAGGCAGCCATTTTGATTTGACAAGTCATCGAGCTACGTACAAAAACGTCAGTACATTCAAAACCATATCATTGTTTGTGGCCGTTACAAAATACATTTTGCGGATAGATGAAAAGCCTGTAGAGATATCCAAGTTTAGCTTCACCACACAGACACCACCGCATCATGATAGGCTACTTCAGTGTTCTGTTCTAGAACACACCTGTCAGAGTGTTCAACAAGGTCAGGTCACAAAGCTGCCTGGACCTTGATTGGTTGATTCTCTCTCTGACAGGGCAGGAGGCGTGGCCACAGCAGATGAACAACACCTGTCTTGTCTTCTTTCTCTCTCCTCTCATCCCCCTCTCCAGGAGCAACACACCTCTTCATAGGAGCGATGTCCTGTGACGTCCGCCTCAGCCTCTCTGAGAGGAGCGATGTCCTGTGACGTCCGCCTCAGCCTCTCTGAGAGGAGCGATGTCCTGTGATGTCCGCCTCAGCCTCTCTGAGAGGAGCGATGTCCTGTGATGTCCGCCTCAGCCTCTCTGAGAGGAGCGATGTCCTGTGATGTCCGCCTCAGCCTCTCTGAGAGGAGCGATGTCCTGTGATGTCCGCCTCAGCCTCTCTGAGAGGAGCGATGTCCTGTGACGTCCGCCTCAGCCTCTCTGAGAGGAGCGATGTCCTGTGACGTCCGCCTCAGCCTCTCTGAGAGGAGCGATGTCCTGTGACGTCCGCCTCAGCCTCTCTGAGAGGAGCGATGTCCTGTGATGTCCGCCTCAGCCTCTCTGAGAGGAGCGATGTCCTGTGATGTCCACCTCAGCCTCTCTGAGAGGAGCGATGTCCTGTGATGTCCGCCTCAGCCTCTCTGAGAGGAGCGATGTCCTGTGATGTCCGCCTCAGCCTCTCTGAGAGGAGCGATGTCCTGTGATGTCCGCCTCAGCCTCTCAGAGATAAAGCAGCTTTGTTTACTTTCCTCTTCAGGAAAAGCTCGACCACCAACTTCCTTACGAGACTCCACTGGAAATCCACATTTTAAATATTAAAATGTGATGAGCCAGTTGGAGTCTCACTCCAAGTCTTGGTTTTTGTTCCTTCATTGCGATTGGTTGGAGGCTTACGAGTCCATCTCTCCCATTGGTCTAATGGAGTAACAAGGGTGTGAGGGTTAGGGTGCTCTCCTTTGGTTTGTGTTGGCAGTGTGTCTAAGTGACCTTAACCGTCACAGGGAAACCCTGGCGTTGTGCGGGGTTGATACCCTCTGATAGACATCAGTCTATTCTCCTCTGTTCAGCTCACTTCAGGAAGGTGAGTGTGTATAAAGTGAGTGTGTATAAAGATACAATAGGGTGCCAGACAGACTAGACAGTCATCCCCTTGAACCCCTTGGGTTCCTCTACCTCTGTGATACTACAGTTCAGAGGTCAGGGTCAAAGGTCGTAGGAGGAGTGGGGGGGTTAAAGGTTAAAGGTGATAGGGGTCATCACTCCAGGCCGAAGGTGCTGGTCTCCTCCACGGCAGTGAGCATCTTCTCGTGCAGCATGGAGAATGAGGGATATGGGGGGAGGTCCAGCCGGTTGAAACAGGTGTGAGCCCTAGAGAGGAGACAACCGCAAACACAGTGAATACAACAACAACAACAACAACAGTCTCTATAATCCATTTTCATACATGATGCTCAAATTGATAAATGCTGTACTACATTAGTTCACTTAGCCTTACAAGGGAAGTTAGCTCAATAGTTTACCTGGGTAGAGAGGTAACTTTACCCCATTTCTCCACACAGAACCTGCGGGGTCCGTTGCTGCCTCGGAGAGAGGAGAAACCCTCGTAGGGAATACTGGAGGTCCCCGTCACAAACTGACAGAGTAGAAAGAAGAAGGTTGCTGTTACTCACTGTGTATGTGTGTGTGTTTGTGTGTGTGTTTGTATATGTGTGTGTGTGTGTGTGTGTGTGTGTGCACCCCCACCTGCAGCAGCCTGAGTCTCTGCTCGTTGTTGAATCTCTCCACCGCCGCCCAGAACCAACGGATCACTATGTGGTTGTCATGGTAACCTGAGGGAGGCAGGAAGACAGACAGACAGACAGACATGAGTCACTCAGTAGCCTGGCTACTTAGGCCTAGCTACTTTGGCTTTTTAACCAGACAGCTTGCTAGGGTATACTGTTATATACAACTCTTTCTCTAACAGCAATTCCTAATTGGAAAGACATTTAAAAACATTTCCTTCTACATCTGAATGGAACAATGCACTATCTTTACTGCTGCCTAAGACCCAGACAACAGCTCTAAAGGACATTATGAAAAGGGCTCTATACATCAAGTTATTGTCCGTGTCTTAAATTACACCCTATTCCCTACATCAGGGTTCTTCAATTCCGGTCCTGGAGGGCCGAAACACCTCTGTTTTTCATCATCTCCTTCTAATCAGGGGCTAATTCAGACCTGGGACACCAGGTGAGTGCAATTAACTACCAGGTAGAAATAAAAAACAGAAGTGTTTCGGCCCTCCAGGACTGGAATTGAAGAACCCTGTCCTACATAGTGCACTACCTTGGACAAGTAGTGCACTATATAGGGAATAGGGTGTCATTTGGGATTCAGCCATTAGTATACAGTGGGGAGAACAAGTATTTGATACACTGCCGATTTTGCAGGTTTTCCTACTTACAAAGCATGTAGAGGTCTGTAATTTGTATCATAGGTACACTTCAACTGTGAGAGACGGAATCTAAAACAAAAATCCAGAAAATCACATTGTATGATTTTTAAGTAATTAATTTGCATTTTATTGCATGACATAAGTATTTGATCACCTACCAACCAGTAAGAATTCCGGCTCTCACAGACCTGTTCGTTTTTCTTTAAGAAGCCTGTTCTCCACTCATTACCTGTATTAACTGCACCTGTTTGAACTCGTTATCTGTATAAAAGACACCTGTCCACACACTCAATCAAACAGACTCCAACCTCTCCACAATTGACAAGTCCAGAGATCTGTGTAAGGACATCAGGGATAAAATTGTAGACCTGCACAAGGCTGGGATGGACTACAGGACAATAGGCAAGCAGCTTGGTGAGAAGGCAACAACTGTTGGCGCAATTATTAGAAAATGGAAGAAGTTCAAGATGACGGTCAATCACCCTCGGTCTGGGGCTCCATGCAAGATCTCACTTCGTGGGGCATCAATGATCATGAGGAAGGTGAGGGATCAGCCCAGAACTACACGGCAGGACCTGGCCAATGACCTGAAGAGAGCTGGGACCACAGTCTCAAAGAAAACCATTAGTAACACACTACGCCGTCATGGATTAAAATCCTGCAGCGCACGCAAGGTCCCCCTGCTCAAGCCAGCGTGTGTCCAGGCCCGTCTGAAGTTTGCCAATGACCATCTGGATGATCCAGAGGAGGAATGGGAGAAGGTCATGTGGTCTGATGAGACAAAAATAGAGCTTTTTGGTCTAAACTACACTCGCCGTGTTTGGAGGAAGAAGAAGGATGAATACAACCCCAAGAACACCATCCCAACCGTGAAGCATGGAGGTGGAAACATCATTCTTTGGGGATGCTTTTCTGCAAGGGGGACAGGACGACTGCACCGTATTGAGGGGAGGATGGATGGGGCCATGTATCGCGAGATCTTGGCCAACAACCTCCTTCCCTCAGTAAGAGCATTGAAGATGGGTCGTGGCTGGGTCTTCCAGCATGACAACGACCCGAAACACACAGCCAGGGCAACTAAGGAGTGGCTCCGTAAGAAGCATCTCAAGGTCCTGGAGTGGCCTAGCCAGTCTCCAGACCTGAACCCAATAGAAAATCTTTGGAGGGAGCTGAAAGTCCGTATTGCCCAGCGACAGCCCCCGAAACCTGAAGGATCTGGAGAAGGTCTGTATGGAGGAGTGGGCCAAAATCCCTGCTGCAGTGTGTGCAAACCTGGTCAAGACCTACAGGAAACGTATGATCTCTGTAATTGCAAACAAAGGTTTCTGTACCAAATATTAAGTTCTGCTTTTCTGATGTATCAAATACTTATGTCATGCAATAAAATGCAAATTAATTACTTAAAAATCATACAATGTGATTTTCTGGATTTTTGTTTTAGATTCCGTCTCTCACAGTTGAAGTGTACCTATCATAAAAATTACAGACCTCTACATGCTTTGTAAGTAGGAAAACCTGCAAAATCGGCAGTGTATAAAATACTTGTTCTCCCCACTGTACATCTTCTGTAATAGGTGTTGCTAATCCAGTCTCCCCCCACCCCCAGTATCTCCCTCTCCCTGTCTCACCCCTCTCCCCCCTGTCTCTCCCTCTACACATGTCTCCCCCCCCTCCCCATCTCTCCCCCCGTCTCCCCTCTCTTCCCCTCTCTTCCCCTCCCCCTGTATCTCCCTCTCCCCATCTCTCCCTCATCTCCCCTCTCTCCTCTCTCCCCCCTCCCCATGTATCTCCCTCTCCCCCGTCTCCCCCTCCCCCTGTATCTCCCTCCCCCTGTATCTCCCTCCCCCCATATCTCCCTCTCCCCCTCTCTCCCCCGTCTCTTCCTCTCCCCACTCCCCCCTCCCGTCTCCCCCTGCTCCCCCCTCCCCCCAGTTCATACCTCCTCTGTAATCTGTGTTGCTCCTCCAGTCTACCAGGTCTATCTCAGCGGTGCCAGCTATCACCAGCTCCAGCTCCCTGGCATCAAACACTGACACCAGCCTGGCATCCACCACCTGCATGGCACAGCACAGGGCATCCAGGTTACAGGGCATCCAGGTTACAGGGCATCCAGGTTACAGGGCATCCAGGTTACAGGGCATCCAGGTTACAGGGCATCCAGGTTACAGGGCATCCAGGTTACAAACGATGACCACAACCTTTGTGGTCCTTTCTAGCTCGGTTGGTAGAGCCTGGCGCTTGTAACGCCGCTGGGTTTGATTCCCGGCACCACCCATATGTCAAATGTATGCATGCATGACTGTGAGTCTCTTTGGATAAAAGCTAAATGGCATATATTATTATTACAAACACAACAACAACAAACTCAATCCCATTACATAGTCTTCATAATACATTCAACCACACTACAGCCTTTAGCTACATTAGTCTTGCCCAATTTGAATTCAGTTGTTGTTGATGTCTGTGAGCAGGAAGTTGCCCCACTGTGTATGATGATATTGCTGAGTCTACCTTTATCAGAATATGCATCAGGAGATATTTGATGGGATATTTTATTGAGAAAGTCCTTGTTGTAGATCGTACCTCATAGAAGCCCCGGACCAGGCTCTCTGTCTGTTGAACCACTCCTCTCTCAATACGCCACTTCACCATGCGCTCAATGTACTCCTTCTTATTCCTCTCTGACACTGGGATGTTGGCCCCGCCCGGCTTCAGCTCTCTCTCTGTGATCTACACACGCAGTACATACACATAAGCTTTATAATTCACACACGCACACGCACACACACACACACACACACACACACACCTGTCCGAACACCTCCTCATTGACAGTGAAGGTGAGGTCCAACATGTCCTCGATGTCGTTGTCCTTCATCCACTGGAGACTCTGGTGGAATTCCTCATCCAGATACTCCAGATCACTCAGCTCACATATGCTATAGAATAGAGTAGAATAGAAGAGTAGAATAGAGTAGAATAGAAGAGTAGAGTAGAATATAATAGAGTAAAATTGAGTAGAATAGAATATAGTAGAGTAAAATGGATTTAGGCTTAAAATGTCAGAAAAATACTCTCTAGTTACATATTGTATAGCCCTAAATTCAACACTGGACCTCCAAGCCTGTTTCCACTGCATGTTTTCATTGTTCCCCTCTGATCAGGGACTGATTTAGACCTGGGACACCAGGTGTGTGCAATGAATTATCATGTAGAACAGAAAACTAGCAGGCGCTGGACCTTGTAGGGTAAGAGTTGAATACCCCTAGTGTATACCTATAATTAGACAGTCCAGGTGGTGGATACGTACATGCGCAGCAGGCCCTTGTAGAAGGGTCTAGTGAAGAAGGCATCCAGTAGGTATTGGTGGATCAGAGCCAGGCCCAGGATACGCCCGCTGAAACGGAACCTATACAGGGAAGAAGAGAGAGAAGATACTTAGATTTTTTAGAAATATTATTTCACAGGTCTTCATGTACACAACAGATGTTTTGGCTCGTGGTTTACTCAGTGCATTTCCATTCACTTTATCACCAGGGTTGGGGTCCATTCAAATTGAAGTCACTCAATTCAGGAAATTAATTAGTTACAATTCTAAAATGGAAAAAACTTTTGAAATAAAAAGCTTATCCTTTTCAGTTTATTGAAAAGTAATTGAAAATAGATGCCATTTTTTTCTATTATTGAATAAGAATTTAAGTTTGCTTCCAGAATTTACTGACTTCAATTCAAAATGGCCCCAATCCTGCTTATCAGCCAACAGACCACTCCAACTCCAAACCCTCTCAGCCTTCAGGTCACTCACCACTCGTGATGGTTGTCTACAAAGGCAGACATGGGGCTGATCTGAACGGTGTAGGTGTCATTGGCTGAGTACTCAAACAGGCCGTAGTATGGGTTGAACAGCTCTCTAGACACCAGGAAGAAAAACTCTCTGGACGGGCCGCTGTAGTCCAACCTGGAACACATGAAGGAAGATACATTAACACACAGGTACACAAACAAAAACGTACACATAAATGAAAAATAACATTGTAGATAGAAATCTAATGTCTAATGTTATAGAGCAGACAAAGTGCATTTCTAACTTAAATATTCCTCAAATGTTCCATGTTTCATTCTATTGAACCCAGTATCATTCTCCCCAGCTTCTGGAAGAGTAGAGGACAGGCAGTCTGTCTGACTCACCCCTCCTCTCCCACGAAGCTGACGTAGAGCTTGCTCCTCTGCAGGTCTTTACGGGAGTAACACATGACCTGGTTGAAGGCATCCTCCAGGAGATGGTCCCTACGGATGATCAACCTGGGGGTTGGGGGAGGGAGAGACACACACAGGGGGGAACTGGTAAGGGCAGGAGGGCGTGGATGGAGGTTATGAGGGTGGACCACAGAACTAGAATGAGATTCTATTTCTATGGCTGGAACACCAAAGCATATAGCTAGATCAATAACCTATTAATTATTCCACATTACAGTATTCACCCATGAATATTAATCTACAGTACAGTATTCACTCATGAATATTAATCTATATTCCAGTATTATGTTGATGAGAAGAATCCTCCACACTACATACTTTAACTTCCCTGGGCCCTGGCCATAGCCCTTGGTCTCCAGTTTGCGGTAGAAGTTTCGCAGCTTGGCTTCGAAGTCTCGCTTGTAGGGGGCAGGTGCACGGGCATTAGCTCGCTGTGTTCCTGTGGAAATAAAATTTGACAGAGAACGAGAGATGAGTGTGTGCTCCTTACAAACACAGAACGAGAGAGAGCAAGTGGTTGAAAGTAACATCAACAGAGAGAGTGAGAGGTAGTAAGAAAGCAAGAGAGAGATCGAGACGAGAGAGGAGAGAGAGAGAGAGACAGAGAGACAGAGAGAGGGAGGAGAGAGAGACAGAGAGAGGGAGGAGAGAGAGACAGAGAGACAGAGAGAGAGAGAGATCAAGAGTAATATTAAGACAGAGAGAGGAGAGGGA